>NC_072471.1:222593-280093 GCF_027596085.1 Anoplopoma fimbria | reverse complement strand
TGCAAACACAAAAGTACTGCAACAAACACAAAGGTTCTGCAACAGAATGAAGAATTATTTCAAGGTCATCTGAAGTTCTACAATGAGAATGAAAGCGCTGCAAGAACATGCAGACGTTTTCAGAGGAAATACAAAAGTATTGAAAGGTGTAAATTATCTTAAGGCAACAAAAGTACCACAAAATGGTAGTAAAGTATTGTGATAAAACACAAAGATATTGTGGGGGAACACTAAAGTACTGCAAGGAATCGGAAAGGTTTTTAAGGAACACAACAGTAGTTTTTAGAACCCAAATACAAACCAGGTTTCTACTCAGTATTGTAGTACTTTTACAGCACTTTTTATAATCCAAATACAAACCGCGTTTGTACTCAGTACTGTAGTACTTTTTATAGTACTTTTACACATTGACGTGTTTCCAGAGAAACGGCGACTGTCATCAGCACGCCAGGTGTAACATGACGGGTCCAGGTGTTCGTACCTGTACGTGTAACGGGAACTACATCGGAGACGGCGTCACCTGCAGAGGCACCGTGGGGAAGGTACATATACATATATATATATATATATACATTCATATATATTAATATATATTTATACATAGTGTACATAGTGAACTGTCTGCTGACACTCTGCAGGAGATCCTGACCAGGAAGCTGAGGAGCTTCTATCTCAGTCTGATGGTGAGTGACGTCTCTACATTAAGAATCAGATGAACTTCTGAATATTAATAAAAGTTCTGGTTTCAGATGGTGGAGATTTCTCTGAAAGGTCGAGGCCCGTTCACCGTCTTCGCTCCGAACGCTGAAGCCTTCGCTGCAGAGAGGAGCAGTAGCGGCAAGGTGATGGTTCCAGATGTTTGTTTGAGCAGGAAACATGATGTGGTTCACACGTTCATGTTCCCTTCAGGACCAACCACCAACACTCCGTTCAGTGCTAACGTTGCTACAAGCTGAAAGCTAAACCTGATATCTGACTTCTGTTTCTTAATATCTCTTATTTGTAGATAAGGGCCCTGTCGGCCACGTCCGACTCAAACAAAGAGAAGTTGGCGTCCCTCCTGCGCGGACACATCGTCATGTGTCACACTCTGCTGCCTGCTGACCTGGCCCAACCACGAAACCTGACGTCTCTGTCCGGACTGGTCCTGACCACCGGGTCCATCCAGGTGACCAATCAGAGAGCAGAACCACAGTCTGGCTTCACATGAGGGCTGAAGACTAACAGTCACAGTCGGGCTCATAGGTTCAGATCAGATAAAGGATCAGTGAGTCAGGTAGATGGACTACTCTCCCCCTGGACTCTCTCTGGAGTCTGGAGGCGGGACTTAGCGTTTCTAAAATCCTGGTTATTGACTATTATTGTGAAATATAATCACTTTTCTTTTTGCTTCAGTAAGTTTAAATATGAAATATTAAATCATCTCTTAAGTAAACACCTGATACTTAATGTTTGAAATTAAAGATGTTGACAATATAAACATAATTGTTGGTAATATATTTTTGTGTGTTTTTCAGGGCAGCCTCTTCGTCAATGAGGCCAACGTCACGTACAGCGACGGCGTCAGCGTCAACGGGATCTACCACGAGATCAACAGGATTCTGTTTCCTCTCAGAGCCGACATAGACAAACAACCTGTGAGAACATATCTTCATCTTCATCTTCATCATTGTTTCAGTCTGATGAACCATTGATAATGTTTGATGTTTGTCTCCAGGATGGGACTCAGCTGAATCTGACTGCCGTGGCAGAAGCTCACGGATATAAAACCTTCTACCGGCTGCTGGAGGTAAGAAAGTTAAACGTTCTTCTTCTTCACTGAAATAATAGAATGTGTTCAGCCGATGAAGAGGAAGAAGTCTGTTGATGTTTCATGGGTTCATGATGTTTGCTCTTTTGTTCTCACCTTTAAACTCTGGACTAATTCCATCCAGTATGTCTGGTTTTAACTGTGACAGACCGTTTCACCATGAAACGCAACATATGTCAACTTTATTTAAGTACTCGTACCAACATCCTTCCACCTTCAGGGGTAATAATGACGGTGTTCATGGTTCTGATTGGTGGATGAGGCTTGTTCATGGTTCTGATTGGTAGACGTGTCTTGTTCATGGTTCTGATTGGTAGAAGTTTCTTGTTTAACAGTGACATGTGTTGTTATAATTGATTGATGATCTTGTATGTTCGTTTTTAGGACACAGGAGTGATGAATCTGGTGACTGATGGGACGTACCAGCCAGTGACGGTCTTCCTGCCCTCAGATGGCGTCATGGCGTCTCTGCCACAGGAGCAGAAGGACTTCCTGTTCCACCGAGACAACCGACCACAGCTGGTGGAGTACCTGAAGTACCACATCCTGCAGGCCCAGAAGGTGATGAGTCCGCTCAGGAAGATCATTCCAGAAAAGACTTGGTGGTTCTTTAGCCTAAATTCTTGAATAACTAAGAGCTGTTCAGTTCTCCGGTTAATAAAAACAAGACTGAGCCAGTTTAGTGAAGTGGTTTTTAAAATGTAATTTCAGATCTCATGTTTTTAGCACAAGGTTTAATTAAGCAGATTTGACAGACCCTGTTCATGATTATGTTGAAGAAAATGATTTCATATCTATTATTAAATCATGTTATCAGCTGGACAGTGACAGTAGTGAAGGTAGCAAACTAAAACCAGACGGATGTTTATGAAGGTAAACCTCTGTATCGTCTGCATAACGAAATCCCATATTTTACATTCATTCATTTGGCAAATGAGTTTGTCCAAAGCAACGTACAAATGAACAACTTTAATAACTCATGATGTTTTCACATGAATAAACCCTTTCACAATAAAGGTTTGTGATCTCAAGACAAGACAGTACAAAGTCAAAGTCACTCGTTTACTGGATCGACAAGAAACATGGAGGTAAAATGTGATCTGATCTGTGGTTTGTGCCACCAGGAGCAACTCTTTACTATTTAAAATGTTTTCATCTTAGAGTTTTTCCTCTCAAGACTCTTTTTCTGAACAGATGTTTTGTTTTAAGCTTCTTTTTCTTACTTCCTGTCTCCACTCAGGTTTATGCTGAAGTTCTGATCCATCTGGACTCGGTTCGGACTCTGCAGGGTTCGCCGCTATCGTTTACCTGTGGAGGGACGGACCACATTGTAAGTACAACAGAAACAGATAAAAAGTGAAGAAGAAGAAGAAGAAGAAGAAGAAGAAGAAGAAGAAGAAGAAGAAGAAGAAGAAGAAGAAGAAGAAGAGACGACAGAGGTCCCTGGTTAATCTGGACATTTCTTCTTTGAACAGGGAGAAATCTTCGTAAACGATGGAAAGTGTCGGATCGTTCAGAGACACCTCGTCTTTAACGGCGGGATCGCCTACGGGATCGACTGCCTGCTGACTCCGCCCAGCCTCGGAGGACGCTGTGATGAACAGACGAACTTCGACCTTCAGGTAAATCCTCTCTTTACTGACCCCAAATCCCCCCAAAACTCAAAACAGGTGAAACCTTCAAAGAGCATCAGTTTTACTAAAGCTGCTTCTGCTGGTGGCAGATTTGATCCGATTTAGAAACAAATCAAAGGAATGTTTAATAAAATCCATCTGAGCTTTCAAAGTTACAGTCTGGAATATCTCTGTCTGGTTCTCTTTAGCTGCGACTGTTTGATAAGCTGTAACATCAGGTGTATTTGATTCTTCTGAACGATGAATTTCTCTTTGGATCTGACCTTCAGTGTCTGTAGTCGTCACTCTTTTGTCTGTTGGGATTTCCGGTAATGTTCATAAAACTTTATTACAAGCTCAGAAATCCTTCAGAGATCAGATTAATTTAACTGAAAATCATTCAGATTATTTCTTTCAAGATTAGAATCCTGCAAAAGGTGAGAAACATCTTTTTGGTCCTTATGGAGTTTCTCCTGCTAACGTGAACCAAACCAATAAATATTGATTAGTATTGAAATGATTAATCATCCATCCACACAAGATGAAATGTGCTTTTCTTCTCGTTCTGTCTGGAACTCTTAGTTCACAGAGTCTTTCTCTTAATGTGAGATTTGACTTCTCTTTCTTTTCTTCTTCTTCTGTGGTAGATGAGCTGTGGACTGTGCACCTCCTCAGCGTCTCGCTGTCCCAGAGGATCCAAACTGAAGGTCTGCGTCATCATCATCATCATCATCATCAGCATCATCATCATCATGTTCACTAATGTGTCCAGATGTGTTTGTGCGTCTGATTCCTGTCTCTGTTTTTGTCCTCAGGAGGTTCAGAAGTGCGACCTTCCCACCATGTTCATCACCAGAAACTCCGGCTGTCGCAGCATCTGCACCGT
This sequence comes from Anoplopoma fimbria, assembly GCF_027596085.1. Taxonomy (NCBI): domain Eukaryota; kingdom Metazoa; phylum Chordata; class Actinopteri; order Perciformes; family Anoplopomatidae; genus Anoplopoma; species Anoplopoma fimbria. Next base: position 275,784 of record NC_072471.1, on the reverse strand, counting down.
CAACTTCTGGCAGCCAAAGTGTTGCCATGGTTACCACGGACGAGACTGTTTGGGTGAGACCTCGCTGCTGGTTACGTAATAAACCAAAATTCTGACGGATGATGAGTCAAAGGTTAAATCATAATGACCAGGACTATTTGAACAAATCTTTGGTTGGGATTCAAACCCGAGGGTCAGGGCTAAACGCTCGCAACATTTCACCTTCTCGAAACGTCTTCAAGATTGAAATCATTTAAATGTGCGTGTTGTCACGTTGACATCACAAATAGCTAATGAGCTCACTGATCAGCTCCTTATTGATCCGTCCTCTGTCCAGTCTGTCCCGGTGGAGTCGGCTCTCCCTGTGGTAACCATGGTAAATGTGACGACGGTCACCTTGGTAACGGTACCTGTACCTGTGACGCGGGATTCAGGGGCGTGGCCTGTGAGCTGTGTAGTGACGGTTTCTATGGAGACGCCTGTACAGGTGAGCAGCGGTCAGACAGCTTCCTGTTTGGTGTCCACAGGTGTGTAACTGTTTGTTTCCCTCTGGATCTCAGCCTGTACCTGTTCAGAACACGGGTCATGTGACCACGGGCCCAGAGGTACCGGTTCCTGTTTCTGTGAGTCCGGCTGGACCGGGGAGCGCTGTGAAACCACACAAGGTGAGTCCTGTACTTCCTGTCTCTGTACTTCCTGTCTCTTTACTTCCCGTCCCTTTACTTCCTGTCTCTTTACTTCCCGTCTCTATACTTCCTGTCCCTTTACTTCCCGTCCCTTTACTTCCAGTCTCTATACTTCCCGTCTCTTTACTTCCCGTCTCTATACTTCCCGTCTCTTTACTTCCCATCCCTTTACTTCCCGTCCCTTTACTTCCCGTCTCTTTACTTCCCGTCCCTTTACTTCCCGTCCCTTTACTTCCCGTCTCTTTACTTCCCGTCTCTTTACTTCCCGTCTCTATACTTCCCGTCCCTTTACTTCCCGTCCCTTTACTTCCAGTCTCTTTACTTCCCATCCCTTTACTTCCGGTCTCTATACTTCCCGTCTCTTTACTTCCCATCTCTATACTTCCCGTCTCTTTACTTCCCGTCTCTTTACTTCCCGTCCCTTTACTTCCCGTCTCTTTACTTCCCGTCCCTTTACTTCCCGTCTCTATACTTCCCGTCTCTTTACTTCCCGTCCCTTTACTTCCCATCTCTTTACTTCCCGTCTCTTTACTTCCCGTCTCTTTACTTCCCGTCCCTTTACTTCTTTACTTGTCTCTTACTTCGTCTTTACTTCCCGTCTCTATACTTCCCGTCCCTTTACTTCCCGTCCCTTTACTTCCCGTCCCTTTACTTCCCGTTTCTTTACTTCCCGTCCCTTTACTTCCCGTCTCTATACTTCCCGTCTCTTTACTTCCTGTCTCTTTACTTCCCGTCTCTTTACTTCCCGTCCCTTTACTTCCCGTCCCTTTACTTCCCGTACGCTCACACACGTCTGTGTTTCCTCCAGCTGAAGTCTCAGAGTGTTCTCCGTCCTGTTCGGAAAAAGCTGTCTGTCAGCAGAACAACACCTGTGTGTGTCGGCCATTTTATGAGGGAGACGGACTCACCTGTACAGGTAAACACACCTCCAACTCATTACAGACTGGAATGACAGAGAGACCGTCTCACTGATGTTAACAGACCTGTCTCCCTGTCTCCCTGTCTGTCCTCAGTGACAGACATGTGTCAGACGTGGAACGGCGGCTGTGCCAGAGGAGCCCGGTGTTCTCAGAGAGGAGAACAGGTGAGCTGCACCTGTCCTAAAGGTCACTCTGGAGACGGGTTCAGCTGTCAGCCCGTCGACCCGTGTGTCTCCGGGGACAACGGCGGCTGCCACGAACACGCCGTCTGCACCATGACGGCTCCGGTGAGGACATCGCTGAGGACAGTAACACGTCTCTACCTGTCGTCAGAGTTTCATGGTGTGTTTGTGTGAACAGGGGAAGAAGAAGTGCACCTGTAAGGACAACTACATCGGAGACGGACTCACCTGTCAGGTCAAACAGCTGCCCATCAGCCGCTGTCTCCATGACAACGGACGATGTCACCAAGACGCCACATGTACCGACCTCCACTTTGAAGGTATGAAACGTGAGAGAATGTTAGTGTCACTTGTTACACTTATACACCTGTTTCAGTTCCACTAAGCTGTAACAGAAGCATTACTAACAAAACAAAGTATTACTACTACGTACTTACAAAAACACTGATTAGTAAAGCTACCTGTTGGTATATTAGCAGTCGCAAATCAAAATGAGTGTGTTATAACGTGTGTGTGTCTGTGTGTGTCTGTGTGTGTGTGTGTAGATTCGAGTCTGGGTGTGTTTCACGTCCGTTTAGATGAAGGTCAGTACAAACTGAACTTCTCTGCAGCTCAACAGTTCTGCGCTGCAAAGGGAGCGAGCCTGGCGACGTACAACCAGCTGTCCTACGCTCAGCAGGTCATTGAACACAACACACACACAACTCCTAACTTCAGTTCAACACACAGATCATGTTTAACTGTATTGTGTGTATCAATCTCTGATATCTCTTCTTGCTCTGAGCCATAGAGCTCCATAAAAACACCTCAATGAGACACAAAAACTGTAGTTTCATTTATCTGATTAAAAACTACAGAGACCAGCTGTTGTAGGAAATTTCTGATGAAACTATATATTCTGAGTTAAAGCTGCTGTCTGCTGGTCCTGTTGGTCTCTGAGTTAAAGCTGCTGTCTGCTGGTCCTGTTGGTCTCTGAGTTAAAGCTGCTGTCTGCTGGTCCTGTTGTAGGGCGGGTTGAATATGTGTGCTGCCGGCTGGTTGGACCAGGCCCGGGTGGGGTACCCGACCACATATTCCAACCCCCAGTGTGGCTTCGGACACATTGGCATCGTGGACTACGGAACGCGTAAAAAGAGCGAGACCTGGGACGCCTTCTGCTACCGGATGAAGGGTGAGAGAACCAGAATTCACTGATCACTGGATCACGTGATAAGATGTGTGACTCTGATGTATTGATTATCGATAATTAGTGTATTTCAGTTATTTCGTGGTTTGTTTCAGAGGTGCAGTGTGAGTGTAAGGACGGCTACGTTGGAGACGGTTTCAGCTGTACAGGAAACCTGCTGCAGGTCCTCCAATCCACACCGACCTTCTCCAACTTCCTCACAGTGAGTCAACATTTAAACTTTGGTCATCAGATGTTCTCATGAAACCTTCACCGTATTAATCTCTTTATTTTCTTCTGCAGCAAATCTTGAACTACTCTTTGGCGTCTGAGTCGGGGAAGCAGTTTGTGAAGCGTCTCAGTAACCTGACGGTCCAGTCAACTCTGTTTGTCCCTGACAACAACGGGCTGCCTGACAACCAGGTGAGTCACACAGAAGGATCTTTAGACCGGTACCTCACCTGTTCATGTGTCCTCACCCGTCTGTCCCCGTGTCCCTGCAGACTCTGACTCAGCGGGACGTTGAATTCCACCTGTCGGAGGGCCAGGCTCTTCCTCTCAGCCATCTGAAGAACGGCAGTCGGATCAGAACTCGTGTCGGCAGTCTGACGGTGTCCGGTGTGGCCTCAGCTCTGGTCAGAATTATTAATAATACTATCATTTAAATGAGGAAGTAGAACTGTCTGATCAAAACAATCAGCTCACTGCTACAGACGGAAGATGTTCATTTAAGGCAGTTCAAACCAACAGAACCACCAGAGCTGTGATTGGTTCAGACTCCTGTCAGTGAGATCAATCAAACCCAAAACAAAGTTCACCTTAAACTGTGTTGTTAAAGCAACACTGAAATGTCCACTGACTAAAGTTATTGAATCAAGAATAACAGATTTTTGAAAGTAGTTTTGTGGGATCCGTTCCTTCTGTAGTTCATGGTTCTAAACATGAGAACCTACTTTTCATTTTAAACCTTTTTTTTCTTCTCAGTCGTCTCGTTTCATAAACGACCGCTTCGTCACCGACTCAGACATCCTGGCTTCAAACGGTATCATTCATGTTCTCCAGGGGCCGCTGAAAGCCCCGCCCCCTCGCCACGAGGCAAGTCAAGTCATAACAACACAGCATTAACTCATTTCTGTCAAATTTCTGAATAAAAGGGGATAATTAGCTAAAACAGGAATCTACTTCCTCTGTGGTTGGTTCTGCAGATGCATGTGGCCCATAAGGCCGGGATGGGGGTCGGAGTGGTTCTGCTCATTGTTCTGGTGTCAGGAGTCTTCTTCGTTGGATACCACTTCTACACCCACAACACCAAACCCTTCAGGTTCCACTACTTCAAGGTCAGAACGGTGTTTTCAGTTGGTCTGTCAATCTACTGCTTCATCAGTATAACACATTTATGAGCATTAGTATGATACATTTATTAGCATCAGGATAAAACATTTATGAGCATTAGTATGATATATCTATTAGCGTTAGTATAACACAATTGTTAACATTAGGATAACACATTTTTAGTAATGATTGTGAGTAAATATATATATATCTTAACTAATGGCTGGTATATACATTTTTTATATCAGTGCATCAAATGTTGTATTGTATAAGTAAAACATTTCAACAAGTTTTTAAGGATAATATGACACATTTTAATGTAGAAGTACTAGTACTACATGTGTTAGTGCTGAGGTTTTCCTGGTGGCTCTGACAGGAGGATGAAGAAGAGGAAGAAGCTCCACCTGCAGACGGCGGTCGCAGCATCTGTAACCCGGTTTATGAAGCAGCTCCAGAACCGGCTGAGTCCGACACACCTGAAGTCCTAGTGAGTCAGCAGCTGAGTCATAGTTTCTCTGGAACATCACTTTATACGATAATGGAGGTTTCAGGTTTCATCAGTGAAATTTACAACATTTGGATTGGTGGTGTTAACTGCAGAATGACTGTCTGCAGGCGGAGGACAAACACGAGGTGGAGAACGGAGGAGCGTACGACCTGCTGCAGGACAGCTGAGCTGCTCTCTGCTGGACTGGAACCCTCAGAACCGTTTTAACCCTCTGAGGACAGAAGATCACCTGACCGGCTTCTGTTTCCTCTCAGACTTATGAACCGAGTTTATTTTCCCCATGATCAAAGACAGAAGGTTTGAAATGTGAAGAATCACGAATGTGAAGTTAAACGCTGATTAAAAGAGCAAACAGTGTTAAGAGTTGTTCTCCTTGTCGTTTCTCCCATGTTCTCGACTCCTCTCATGTAGGAAACACGTCGTAGAATGAGGAACGTTTATGTGGATTATACAGTCAAAACGTCACACATGCTAGATTTCTTTAGGAGTTCTAGAGGAACTTTTAAATGGACCAGATGATAATTCTGTTTTAAACAACTTTAAGACAAGTTTTAAACTAATAAGTGAATTTAGTCCAAATCGATTATCCAGGTTTCAGATGTGACCATATTTGGCCTTTTTTTGTTTTGTTCAATCAGCTGTGACTGAGGAAAAGTGAACCCAACAATCATTCATCTTTGCAGCTGAGCTCAAACAAGACCAGTAAAAGTTTAGTTCTCTACTCATGCCATGTGACGATCAAAGCAACAACTCCATTCTCTGATGAAGACTGTGCGATGTGGATAAAAGCTCCAGAGATAGAGAGCTAGTAAGTGAGCGTTGAGTCCCCCCGCCAGTCTAAGGAGCTCAGAGGTCAAACAGCTTCCAGATTAACAGTTTATTTTCTATCAGACACATTCAGACGTCTTCAGTCACCTCACTGATCCACAGGTGATAATCAGAGATTCTGGAGAAGACGGCCGGTTTGTCTGCATCACACCGCTGGCTGCCCCATGTGACCACGCCAAACAGGAAGTAGGCGCCACGTTTCCGACACAACAGCGGAGCTCCAGAGTCGCCCTGCAGAGAGAAACTGAAGATGTTCATCTGAACAAGTTGTGTGGTTTGAAGTCTTAAAGTAATGAGATGACATCGTTTCACCTGTTTAGTAGTACGGCTGTATGAGGTACCAGGTAATACTATGCATTTTATTTGATATATTCAGGGTATGCTATAGTTGAAATACTTTCACTGCTGAAGCTGTTCTCTTTGCTCTCTTGAAAGCCACTAGACTCCTTTGACAAATCCAGTGATCCCTCCCTCTGAGGAAACAGGAGTCGCTACGATCGATCGGTTACTTTGTAATTGTTTTGACAAAGGTTAAAGGTCAATCCAGTGACCGGCAGCAGGGTCACCGGTCTCAGGGTGGAGTTACCATGCAGGAGGTGGAGCCTGCAGGATGTGAACAGATGTGGGAGTCTGTGACGAGTCCGCCCCCCCACTTCTCCCTGCAGGTGGTCCGGTTAACCAGAGTCAGTCCGACGTGGTGCAGCCGCTCTGGATCCACGTCACCTGGACCAGAATAAAGACACGACCACAGAATAATTACAGAGACGCCCAAAGGTTGAGACTCATGAGGACGTTGTGGGACGTCGGGTCGATCCGTCTCTGGAGGATTTAGCGGTGAGACCAGAACTCTCCTCTCTTTCCTGCTCTGAATGTTTGGTGGATTCTGAAGATACCTGTAGCTCTGAATGTTTGGTGGATTCTGAAGATACCTGTAGCTCTGAATGTTTGGTGGATTCTGAAGATACCTGTAGCTCTGAATGTTTGGTGGATTCTGAAGATACCTGTAGCTCTGAATGTTTGGTGGATTCTGAAGATACCTGTAGCTCTGAATGTTTGGTGGATTCTGAAGATACCTGTAGCTCTGAATGTTTGGTGGATTCTGAAGATACCTGTAGCTCTGAATGTTTGGTGGATTACCTAGCTCTGAATGTTTGGTGGATTCTGAAGATACTGAATGTTTGGTGGATTCTGAAGATACCTGTAGCTCTGAATGTTTGGTGGATTCTGAAGATACCTGTAGCTCTGAATGTTTGGTGGATTCTGAAGATACCTTTGGAGGCTCCCCAGCCCGTCGTCACACAGGACCAGCTATCATCCAGGTCCTCGTCCTCATCCTCATCAGGGACACAGACTTGAGACACATCAGAGCCTGGAGACAGTTTCACCAAGCTTCAGAATACACACAGAATACCCAGCATGCAGTACTTACAGATACTACAGATTTAAGTGTATAACGTGTGTGTGCTCTATCTTCAGGTGTTCCTACTGAATCTGGCGGGAACACTGAGGCGGAGCAGCGACAGGTCAGAGGTCGGGGGGAAGCTGCTGTCCTGAGGCAGATCGACGACCTTGTCCACCGGGACGGTTTGAGACGAGGAGAACCGGAGGTCATGAACTCCCAGAACCACCATGTCCTCTTTAGCTCTGCAGGGACCAATGAGAGGACGCAGTAACAGAAGTATCTGACCGAGTAGTGTTCTGTAGTGAGGACCCAGTGCATCAGTGCTACACTGCAGTAGTCATAGAAGTAGTAGTTCTACTAGTAGTAGTAGTAGTAGTAGTAGCAGCAGTAGTAATAGTACTAGTAGTAATAGTACTAGTACTTGACGTAGCAGTGCCGTGCGATGAGGATCCAGTGCATCAGTGCTACACTGCAGTAGTACTATTACTACTACTAGTAGCAGTAGTAATAGTACTACTAGTAGTAGTAGTAGCAATAATATTAGTACTAGTAGTAGTAGTAGCCGCAGTAGTAGTAGTACTAGTAGTAGTACTAGTAGTAGTAGTAGTACCTGACGTTGCAGTGCCGTGCCGTGAGGACCCAGCGGTGGTGGATCAACGCTCCGCTGCAGTAGTGGCGTCCGTTGGACTGCAGGCTGACCATCCAGGGCCAGAAGAAGGGGCAGGACTCTGTCAGGTTCCCCACAGACACTGCACCGTTCTGGGACACGGAGAGAGCAGCGAGGCCTGGAAGCTTCTCACAGCTGGGGCTCTGCTGAGTACCACACCTGTTCTCTGAACACAGTATGCAGGCGTGGACAGAATAACATGAACGCCTGTTCACTGTAGTTTAAGGACATATAAGGTCATTGGTTTCTAAATACCTTCAGAAGTGACGTCTTCTACATTGATGACGTCCTGATCTGTGAACCAAACATGTCTTGTGTCAAACTCGTCTTCCAGAACAACACTCGTGTTGGATTATCTGTGACACGTACTCATGATGTTGGAGATCCACTGAGTGTGTTCTTGGATTTTGGTGTAGACTCCTGGTCTTCTTGCTCGACCACAACCGACCCCCCAACTCACCAAACCCGCCAGCTCGTATCTGCTGCCTGTGAAGCAGGACAGAGGACCTCCAGAGTCCCCCTGAGACCGCAACAGGACAACGTTAGACACAGAGACAGGACTACAAGACACAGCAAGACACAGAGACAGGACTACAAGACATCTAGAATTCCTAGATTCTGTCAAGTCGACTCTAAAGTCCCCAGGTTTCTGTCTCTTGTGTCTCAGACTGGTTCAAAGGGCTCCGTAGACCAGGTTCTGGAGCCTGATGGACCCAGATGGTCCCTAGAGGTGCAGGTACCTGGCAGGCGTCCGTTCCTCCTGAGTCCCTCCCAGCACAGAACATGGAGGGTTGCATCCTCCCAACGTAGTACTGGTCACATGATGCAGGGGGCAGGATGGTCACGTTCACCTCCTGCAGCCGGTTTACTCGAGCTCCATCTGAAGAAGAAGAGGAGGGGGAGGAGGAGGAGGAGGAAGGTTTGTAGCGGAGTGAAATGGAGCACTTACTAAATGAACATCATGCTGTATTGAAGAAGACTTGAAACTAGAGATTGAGACCATAAACTCATGTTTACAATGTTTACTGAGGGAATAAATCAAGAGAGAAGTAGAGTCATTTTCTCATAGACTTCTATACAACCAGAGGAGTCGCCCCCTGATGGACAGCAGAGAGAATGCAGCTTTAACACAGGAAGCAGAAGTTGAGTTTGAACGCCTCCTCACTCTCTCGGGTGGCGCCCCAGCCGGTGATGGTGCACTTCCTGAAGGGGGGCAGCGGATCCATCCAGACGTCGATGGGCCGGACAAACCGGTTGAAGACCAGCAGCTTCTGCAGCCTCAGCAGAGCCACGTCGTTCTCTTTGGTCCGGGGTTTGTAGCTCGGATGGCTGATGATCAGGGAGACTCCAACCAGCTGAACAGGGAGGGAACACCAGGGTCAGAATCTGCTCTACACACCTGGACCTGGTCTAGAACATGCGTGCTGGGGTTTGGGGTCCTGACTTGTTGTCGGGGTTCTTGAGGACGATCCAGGTCGTGTTTTCCAGCCAGAACCGTCCAGTAGGAAGCTTTATTGTACCTGCAGCAGAGATACAGTCCTGAAACACACTGGATAGAGGACTGAGGAGAGGGACCACGTGAACCCGGTCTGTACCACGTGGACCCGGTCTGGTCCAGGTCTAACAGACGACCTCTGACCTTTTGAAGCAGTGAGCAGCAGAGATGGCCCACGTCGGTCCGATGATGGCTCCTCCGCAGGCCGGCATGGAGGCGAAGTGGAGGGAAACCTGCCAGGGCCAGGAGTTAGACCAGGCCTCCTGACCCCCGATGATCCTGGACTCCGGCTCCTGTTCTGGACTGAAGGACCGCACCCCCGACAGGTCTGAGGTTGGACCGCACCAAGTTAAAACCACAGCATTCTGATTTATTTAATATTAACAACAATGAGATTATTATTTATGAAATAACTTAAACTACAAACTGTTATAATACAAACATTTTGATTTAAAGTTTACAAACGTGTTCAATATATTTTTTTATGAATATATTTTATGATTAACATTATAACAATTTTACATCTAAAGTTTTTTTTACTACAATGCTCAACACATTCAAATTATTAAAACATTTTATATTATATCAATAAAACATTTTTTATTATTCCAACAAAAGTTTTTTAAAAAGGTCAAAATTATTAATTATAAATAATTTCAAGCACATCACTTTTTTTCTAATCATAAATGTTTAGAAACGTTGTTGAACGTTTTATTTTAAATGTAAGGAATCACAAACATTAGAATCAGATCTGATGTTATAAATATATTAAACATAAACTTACTTCTGAATCCAAACCTTCCAGAGAAAAACTCATGATCCTGCAGAGTTTCATTTAAAGTCACATTCAGCCGATTGTGGGTCAGATTAGAGCTGAAAGCTGCAGAGACGGGAAAGAGACAACAGCAGAGTTCTGATGTCACAGATGTCACAGATGTCACAGATTTCACTGATTTCATAAACCCTCTCCGGGCCTCTGAAGCAGCTTCATTCTCAGCAGCTTCTGGGTTCAAACTGACCTGAGAGCAGTAAACTGAACTGAACCACATGAAGCGACATAAAGAGAGTTCCTCACCTGAGTGAGCGGTGAACAGACACACTGACAGCAGACAGACAGACAGCATCCTGTCTCACTGACCGTCCTCACGCGCTGATCCGCGGTGATGTCACTCTCTGTGAAGAGGCACACCTGATGAGGCACACCTGAAGAGGCACACCTGATGAGGCACACCTGATGAGGCACACCTGAAGAGGCACACCTGTGTGATTAGAAACACCTGCAGCTCGACTGATCTCAGGTCAGAAACACAAAGAGGAAGAAAAGATTGAGAATGATGAATGAATGAATCATTGTAACAATGTGTTGCATTATTAGAACTCATTTCTCCTCCACCAGCTGCTCTGATTGGTTGTGTGGAAGAGGGCTTTTACTTTGACAGGCTGGGGGCGGAAGTGTGTCGCTGATGTACTCAGGTAGAGAGCGGCACAGAGAGGCAGAAGCCGAGCAGAGGCCGAGCAGAGAGCGTGATGTCGGGCTACAGCAGAGAGGTGCATCTGGCCACCAGCGTCCTCTGCAGCAGCTCCGGGTCCATGCCGCTGCAGCAGCTGCACCACCAGCTGCTGCAGCGCTGCACCGTCAGCGAGGAAGACTTCTGCTTCATCCTCCAACACTGCCCACGCTTCCTGCTGGTCCGCAGGGAGCGGCTCCAGGACTGCACGGTGGTGGCGAGAACCTCCCTGCGGCTGTGCAGCAAGTACGGCCGGGGGGAGTGCAGGGAGGAGGAGAGGAGCAGGGAGGAGGAGAGGAGCAGGGAGGAGGAGAGGAGCAGGGAGGAGGAGAGGAGCGGGGAGGAGAGGAGCAGGGAGGGAGGGAGGGAGGGGAGAGGAGCAGAGGAGCAGGGAGGAGGAGAGGAGCAGGGAGGAGGAGAGGAGCGGGGAGGAGAGGAGCAGGGAGGAGGAGAGGAGCAGGGAGGAGAGGAGCAGGGAGGAGGAGAGGAGCGGGGAGGAGGAGAGGAGCAGGGAGGGGAGGAGAGGAGCAGGGAGCAGAGGAGCGGCTGTCAGCAGCTGCACCTCTGCAAGTTCTTCATCTACGGAAACTGCAGGTTCGGGAAAGGCAGGTGAGTCTCGCAGGCTTCATAGTCTAATTCTAGATCTTAGTGATTGAGGACTATTTCCTGTGTTCCCTCCGCGGAGGAGTGAAGAGACGAAACGAAAGTGAAGGAAACGAAACTCTTCCTGAGAAGTGAAACCTAAACGCAGAGCAGGACACAGACTGCTGTTTGGACTTTACATGATTCTCAGGTTTTCAGACACAAAAAGAATCTATTGATTGACAATTGTTTCATTATTTTATTTATAAACTGAATCTTTAATAGTAACTTTTCACAATGTTTAACAATCGTCAACTCGATCGATCGATTATTTGAATGATGTTCAAATGATTTGATAATAATAACAATGAAAGATTCCTTAGTTTTTAATGTATTAATAGAGTAAAACACTGAGTTTCTTTATCATAGATAATCAGCACACGTGAAAAACACTGGATTCATTTTTCAAATAAATGTTTTGATTGAGTGAGAACAATATTCTCTTTTTATTAAAACAAGTTCAAAGACATCAAACACAAAATCCAACTTTTATATAAATTCATATAAAGTATTGACTATAATTGATTGACTGAGATCTCGTTAACTTCCTGTTTGTCACAGGAAGTTGTGTAAATTCTCCCACAACATTCGCTCAACTCATAACTTTGAAGTTCTGAGAGATTGTTCGCTGCACGAACTCAACGAGGACCAGCTGTTCCTGCTGCTGCTGCAGAACGACCCGGCACTGCTGCCTAAGGTAACTCACTCACCTGTGAGACACTTCACTCACCTGTGAGACACCTCACTCACCTGTGAGACACTTCACTCACCTGTGAGACACCTCACTCACCTGTGAGACACTTCACTCACCTGTGAGACACCTCACTCACCTGTGAGACATGTGAGACACCTCTCTCTCACCTGTGAGACACCTCACTCACCTGTGAGACACCTGTGAGACACCTCACTCACCTGTGAGACACACCTGTGAGACACCTCACTCACCTGTGAGACACCTGTGAGACACCTCACTCACCTGTGAGACACCTCACTCACCTGTGAGACACCTCACTCACCTGTGAGACACCTCACTCACCTGTCATATACATCTGACCGACCTGACACACCTGTTTTAAACCTGTAACACACCTGACTGTGTTTCTCTTTTTGTATCTCTTTTAACTGAATCTTTTGGACATTTGAAGACGTCCTCTTGAACTCTGATGGACGCCTCACTCACCTGTGAGACACGTCACTCACCTGTGAGACACCTCACTCACCTGTGAGACACCTCACTCACCTGTGACACGTGAGACACCTCACTCACCTGTGAGACACTTCACACACCTGTGAGACACCTCACTCACCTGTGAGACACCTCACACACCTGTGAGACACCTCACTCACCTGTGACACGTGAGACGCCTCACTCACCTGTGAGACACCTCACTCACCTGTGAGACACCTCACTCACCTGTGAGACGCTTCACTCACCTGTGAGACACCTCACTCACCTGTGAGACGCTTCACTCACCTGTGAGACACCTCACTCACCTGTGAGACACCTCACTCACCTGTGAGACACCTCTCTCACCTGTGAGACACCTCACTCACCTGTGAGACGTCACACACCTGTGAGACACCTATGAGACACGTCACTCACCTGTGAGACACCTCACTCACCTGTCATATACATCTGACCGACCTGACACACCTGTTTTAAACCTGTAACACACCTGACTGTGTTTCTCTTTTTGTATCTCTTTTAACTGAATCTTTTGGACATTTGAAGACGTCCTCTTGAACTCTGATGGACGCCTCACTCACCTGTGAGACACGTCACTCACCTGTGAGACACGTCACTCACCTGTGAGACACCTATGAGACACCTCACTCACCTGTGACACGTGAGACACCTCACTCACCTGTGAGACACTTCACACACCTGTGAGACACCTCACTCACCTGTGAGACACCTATGAGACACCTCACTCACCTGTGACACGTGAGATGCCTCACTCACCTGTGAGACACCTCACTCACCTGTGAGACACTTCACTCACCTGTGAGACGCCTCACTCACCTGTGAGACATCTCACACACCTGTGAGACACCTCACACACCTGTGAGACACGTCACTCACCTGTGAGACACCTCTCTCACCTGTGAGACACTTCACTCACCTGTGAGACACCTATGACATTACATTACATTACAGTCATTTAGCAGACGCTTTTATCCAAAGCGACTTACAGGAAGTGTATTCAACATAGGTATTCAAGAGAACTACTAGTCACCAGAAGTCATAAGTGCATCTCCTTTCTTAAACAAGCATCTTAAAGCATAAGCCAGAGCAAAAGTATAGTGCAGAGGCAGATTACTACGAAAACAATAATTGCAACAGACTAATCCGAATATAGTAAGTGCTACAAACTACTACGAATAGGATAAGTGCAGTAAACAAATACAAATTCAATAAGTGCAGCGAACTGATACGAATACAGTAAGTGCAGCAACTAATACGAGTGCCATAAGTGCTACGAGGAAGGCTCCGGGTAGTACTTCTTGAAGAGGTGAGTTTTCAGCCTGCGCCTAAAGATGGGCAGCGACTCTGCTGTCCTGACGTCAGTGGGGAGTTCATTCCACCACTGAGGGGCCAGGACAGAAAAAAGCTGTGACCGGGTGGATCGGCCGCAGGGACCTCTGAGCGACGGGGCAACCAGTCGCCCGAGGCAGCAGAGCGAAGTGGTCGGGCAGGGGTGTAGGGCTTGACCAAGGCCTGGAGATAGGAAGGAGCTGTTCCTTTCACTGCCCTGTAGGCTAGCACCAGAGTCTTAAACTGGATGCGAGCTCTTACAGGGAGCCAGTGTAGGGAACGGAGAAGGGAAGTTGTGTGAGAGAACTTGGGGCGATTGAACACCAGACGTGCTGCAGCTTTCTGGACAAGCTCCAGAGGTCTGATGGCCGACGCCGGGGCTCCAGCAAGTAGTGAGTTGCAGTAGTCCAGGCGGGAGATGACCAGAGCCTGGATGAGCACCTGCGCCGTCTCCTCAGTGAGGAAGGGGCGAATCCTCCTGATGTTGTAGAGGAGGAATCTGCAGGAGCGTGTGACCGATGCAATGTTTGCTGAGAACGACAGTTGGTCGTCCAGGGTCACACCCAGATTCCTCACAGTCCGAGTTGGCGTCACCACGGCATCATCAATGGTGATGGACAGGTCTCGGTGCGGGCAACCCTTCCCCGGGAGGAAGAGTAGCTCGGTTTTGTCCAGGTTCAGCTTCAGGTGGTGTGTCGCCATCCACTTCGAGATGTCAGCCAAGCACGCAGCAATGCGTGCCTCCACTTGGGTGTCACCGGGAGGAAATGACAAGACCAGCTGGGTGTCATCGGCATAACAATGGTAGGAGAAGTCATGGGAGCGAATAACAGAACCCAGAGATGTTGTGTAGAGCGAGAAGAGAAGGGGGCCCAGAACTGAACCTTGTGGAACCCCGTAGTCAGCGTGCGTGGTTCTGACACGGTCCCCCTCCATGTCACCTGGTAGGATCGGCCTGTCAGGTAGGATGCAAGCAGGGAGAGTGCAGAGCCTGAGACGCCCATCCCCTCGAGGGTGGAGAGGAGGATCTGGTGGTTCACTGTGTCAAACGCCGCTGACAGGTCCAGGAGAATCAGGACAGAGGAGAGAGAGTTCGCTCTCGCAGGGTGAAGTGACTCTGTCACCGCAAGGAGGGCCGTCTCTGACGAGTGACCCACCTTGAACCCGGACTGGTGGGGGTCCAAGATGTTGTTCTGGCGGAGGTAGGAAGACAGTTGTTTAGAGACAGCGCGTTCAAGTGTTTTGGATAGAAAGGGTAGAAGAGAAACCGGTCTGAAGTTCTTGACATCAGAGGGGTCAAGTGATGGTTTTTTCAGAAGGGGGTGACTCTGGCAGTCTTGAAAGCCGAGGGAAAGCATCCCGAGACAAGAGATGTGTTGATGAGGTGGGTGAGGAAAGGAAGGAGTTCAGTGGCAATAGACTGAAGAAGAGGGGAGGGGATCGGGTCAAGGGAGCACGTGGTGGGGCGGTTAGATGTAACAAGGTCAAGGACCTCGTTAGGGGAGAGGGGAGCAAAATAGGGTAAGATGGGGTGTGGAGAGGGAAGGGGGAGCTGAGGGGGAAGAGCTGTAGAGGGTAGGAGAGGGAGAGGGGGCTGAGAGAAGGAGGATCTGATATCGTTTACCTTCTTGTCAAAGAAGTTGGTGAAATCATCCGGGAGAAGGGAGGAAGTAGGAGGAGGGGGTGGGGGTTGGAGGAGTGAAGAGAAAGTTTCAAAGAGTTTTTTAGGATTGGAAGCAGAGGTTAGGATTTTCGAGCGGAAAAAAGCCGCTTTAGCAGTAGCTAGAGAGGAGGAAAAAGTGGAAAGGAGAGATTGGAAGTTAAGAAGGTCCTCCGGGAGTTTGCCTGTTCTCCATTTACGCTCAGCCGCTCTTAGTCCGACAGCCATGGGGCAGGAGGAGTTGGCCGTGCAGGCCTGGAGGTGAAGGGACAGAGGTTGTCCAAAGAGGAGGAAAGGGTGGAGAGGAGAAGATCAGTAGCAGTATCGGGGGATAGAAGAGAGAAGGATTCAGGGTCAGGGAGGGCAGAGGTAACGGAAGAGGAAAGATCAGCGGGGGAGAGGGAGCGGAGGTGACTACGGGTAGAAACCATGTGGGTAGGTGGAGGAAGTAAGAGGAGAGGGAGAGGGAGTAGGACATGAAGTAGTGGTCCGAGAGCTGGAGGGGAGTGACAGAGAGGTTAGCGGTAGAACAGTGTCTAGTGAAGATAAGATCCAGCTGGTTGCCGGCCTTGTGGGTAGGAGGAGAGGGAGAGCGATAGAGGTCAAAGGAGGAGAGGAAGGAAAGCAGCGGTTCTAACTTATCAGTCTGGATGTTGAAGTCGCCGAGCATGATGAGCGCGGAGCCATCGTCATGGAAGTGCGAGACTAGTGTGTCAAGCTCCTCCAGGAACTCACCAAGAGGGCCTGGTGGGCGGTACACAACAGCAATGGTGAGCTTGACTGGATAAGTGACAGTAACAGCATGAAATTCAAAAGAGGATGGGGAGAACTGTGGAACAGAGACAAGAGAGTATTTCCATTTTGGGGAAATTAGCAGGCCAGTGCCACCACCTGGCCTCGCAGCTCTGGGAGTGTGAGAGAAGGAGTTCACATCTGACAGAGCTGCGGGTGTGGTGGTGTTTTCTGGTGTGATCCAGGTCTCAGTTAGAGCAAGAAAGTTGAGGGAGAGCAAGGATGCATAGCCTGAGATGAACTCAGCTTTCGGCACTGCCGACTGGCAGTTCCAAAGCCCCCCCGACACCACTTGCTCACCATGGGCTGAGAGAGTGGGATAGATGGGATTAGTGGGGTCACGGCGCCTGGGAGTGACCCACTGTCTACGTGACCACCGGACAGAGGAACAGACAGAAATAGGATGCAGACACATGGTAGTCAATATAAACAAATTACTGACCCGTACAAGTACACGCTCGAGAAGTCTTTGAGACACCTCACTCACCTGTGAGACACCTATGAGACACCTCACTCACCTGTGACCTGTGACCTCACTCACCTCACTCACCTGTGAGACACCTGTGAGACACCTCACTCACCTGTGAGACACCTCACTCACCTGTGAGACACCTGTGAGACACCTCACTCACCTGTGAGACACCTCACTCACCTGTGAGACACCTCACCTGTGAGACACCCTCACTCACCTGTGAGACACCCTCACTCACCTGTGAGACATCTCACACACCTGTGAGACACCTCACTCACCTGTGAGACACGTCTCTCACCTGTGAGACACCTATGAGACACCTCTCTCACCTGTGAGACACCTCACTCACCTGTGAGACATCTCACACACCTGTGAGACACCTCACACACCTGTGAGACACGTCACACACCTGTGAGACACGTCACTCACCTGTGAGACACCTCACTCACCTGTGAGACATCTCACACACCTGTGAGACACGTCACTCACCTGTGAGACACTTCACTCACCTGTGAGACACCTCTCTCACCTGTGAGACACTTCACTCACCTGTGAGACACCTATGAGACACCTCACTCACCTGTGAGACACCTCTCTCACCTATGAGACACCTCACTCACCTTTGAGACACCTGTGAGACACCTCACTCACCTGTGAGGCACCTCTCTCACCTGTTTTAAACCTGTAACACACCTGACTGTTTCTCTTTTTGTATCTCTTTTAACTGAATCTTTTGGACATTTGAAGACGTCCTCTTGAACTCTGATGGACATTTTCATTATTTTGTGATGTTTTATGAACAATCTTATAATTGAGATAAAAATCTGCAGATAATTTCCCCTCTGAGACTCTTTATATTCTTTATATTCATGTTTATATTCATTATATTTATATTCATATTCATATTGATTGACTCTTCCTCTTCTCTCTGGTCTTCACTCAAACAGGTGGTTTGTCTCTTCTCTATTTTCACTCTTTCTCTCTCTTCTGGAAAAAGAAACAGAGTAGCTTCAGTCTGAGGACGAAGATCCTGAAACAGTTGAGACTCCAAATGTCAGAGTAGACTTCATGTGTTAACACGGTATCAAAGAAAACATCTGAGAAGATGAAAAGGTGAAGAGAAGCACCGAAGAAGCTCAAACAGAACCAGAACGTTTATAAAGAAATGAAAAAAGAACAAAAAGTACAAACAAAAAAGAACAAATCAGAAGGTGTCGTTGACTGAGGGAAGGTACCTCAGAGGTAAAGTGAAACTATTTGTTCTGTCAGGTTCCACTGTTCTATGAATATGTATCACGTTATCCAAAGAACCCTGTAAACATTCTGTGTTCACATCACGAGAACACGATGTGAAGGCTGATCACATGATTCATGTGTTTAATAACGACCAACAGACCAGATGACAAAGGTCTGTATCTATTAATAACAATATTAATAAGTGTTAGTTATGAGATCAACATTCTAATAATGAGTGTTAGTTATGAGATTATAAATGAGAGACCATATATGATGATGATGTGTGTGTCTCTCCTGTGTTTCTTATGACTACCTCTGTATATTTATGAATAGCAGTACTTTATTATGAGATGATTAGTCATAATTATGAAACCACCTTGTGTGTTGCGTCCATTGATGCGTCTCTGTTACTTCCTGTCTCAGGTGTGTCTTCACTATAATAAAGGCTCCGGTCCTCACGGCGACTGTAACTACCAGGAGAGCTGCTCCAACGTCCACCTGTGTCAGCACTTCCTCCAGGGAGACTGTCTGTTCGGACGCCGCTGCAACCGGCAGCACGCCATCGAGCAGCGCGGCCGCCGCATGTTGGAGGAGCGAGGACTGAGCGGAGGAGTCATCCAGGAGCTGCCCGTCATCTACCGGAACATCCACCTCCTCACCGTCGCCGACGCAGGTGACATCACCATACCTGTTCTCCTCACTGTCACTTTAAACCTCCACCTCCTCACCTCCACAGGTGACATCACCACACCTGTTCTCCTCACTGTCACTTTAAACCTCCACCTCCTCACCTCCACAGGTGACATCACCACACCTGTTCTCCACACTGTCACTTTAAACCTCCACCTCCTCACCTCCACAGGTGACATCACCACACCTGTTCTCCACACTGCGTTCTCTGCATCCAGGTTCACTGTAAACAACCAGGTGGTTTTGTTGACAATTCGGTTGTTTGTGTCCGTCAGAGACAAGTCCTGATTCTTCTCAAACTGTGGATCAGACGGACCAGAAGGAGGACATCTGTCTGCACTTCACCAGAAACATCTGCAAGTTCCAGAGTGAGTTTAGCTTCATGCCGTTCTCCTTACCTGACAGTCCTCCTCTCACCACACTGATTGGCTGAGAGGAAACACACTGATGTTTATGTCATGTGATCCTCAGGTGAGAGCTGTTCTGCTCAGCTTCATTTAAACTCCACTAGATGGCAACGTCTCTTCATATCTCAGTGACTCTGAACTAAACTGATTGTCAGCAGTCTGACATCTGAAACAATGACATCAAGTTTATATAAAACACAAAATAAGTCCAATCCAGATGAAAAACACTTTTTTTTCTTTTTTTTTTTTCTGCAGAACACACTAACCTCTTCGTATCGTTGTTTCTTTTTACTTTAATAAACATAAACAGCTTTTTATTGTGGTACTCATACAATAAAGTATTGAAATGCTCTCCTTCCTCTCTGTGGAGACAAGTGTCGCCTTGTTCACTTCCACCTTCCCTACAAATGGGAGGTGTTCGACGGCGTCACCTGGACAGACCTGCAGCACATGGAGGACATAGAGCGAGATTTCTGTGACCCATCCAAGACTCAGAGGTCAGAGGTCATGTCTCGCCTTTGTTCAGGTTTTCTGATAATCTGCTGTTGGTGAAGTGCTGATTGAAACTATTCGTTGCTCTGATTTCAGTTGCGGCGATCAGCCCGTCAACTTCCTGATAATGACTCGAGGGTGGCAGCCCGTCCGCCGTCTCTCCACGGTTTCCTCTGTAACAAAGCCACCTCACTACATCCTGACGACTGTCTGGTTGTGGTACTACAAGGGGGACCAGAGGAACTGGATAGAGTATGGACAGCCGGTGAGTCGGACTGCTGGGGGGAGTGTTAGGGTAAAGACTACAAGGTTCAGGAGTTCAGGAGTTGCAGAGGTCTAAGGACTTGCTGCAGGCCTGGGGACTAGCATCGGAAGGTTTAAGAATTAGCTGTAGATGTCTGGGGTCTAGCTGTGGACGTCTGGGGACTTGCTAAAGGTCTGGGGACTAGCATCGTGAGGTTTAAGGACTAGTGGCAGAGGTATGGGGACTAGCCGTAGAGGGCTTCGGACTAGCTGTGGAAGTCTGGGGACTAGCTGCAAAGATCTTGGGACTTGTTGCAGGTCTGGGACTAGCTGTAGAGGTCTGTGGACTAGCTGCAGAGGTCTGTGGACTAGCTGCAGAGGTCTGTGGACTAGCTGCAGAGGTCTCTTGGCTAGCTACAAATATCTGTGGACTGGCTGAAGAGGTCAGGGACTATCTGAAGAGGTTTGGGACTTGTTGCAGGCCTGGGGACTAGATGTAGAGGTATGGGGACTAGCTGAAGAGGTCCAAGAACTAGCTGAAGCTGTCTGATGACTAGTGGAAGATGTCTGGGGACTAGCTGTAGAGATCTGGGGACTAGCTGTAGAGATCTGGGGACTAGCTGTGGTGGAATGGGGGCTAGTATGTTTAAACCTAAAGGATTAGAAGTCTTTTGACCAATCAAATCAATGCCTACTAGGATTATAATATTTGCATATCAGTGGTCTAACTGTTTTCTGCCTCTCTCAGGATGAAAAGCAGCGAACCACATCAGTGACATCACAGACTCTGGAGGAGGCTTTTCTGTCTGGCAGAACCGAAGTCAAAGTGGTGAAAGGCCAAAGACAGTATGTCATCAGCTTCAATGGTGAGTCTGTCTGTCATCTCCTATCAGAGAGGCAGTGGGTTTCAGAGTCCAGAGTCAAGACAGGTGAGTCAAAAGTCAGGTCTTAAAACAAGCCCTAAATCAAGGCACATTCTAAAACAAATTCAAAGATGGGTTGGTCCCAAGTTAAGACAGGTAGGTCCAAAGACAAGTCCCGAGTCAAGATAGACAAAACGCAAATCAAGTGCCCCGACCCCAAGTAAGTCCCAAGTCATGAAATGTAAATCTCATGACAATAAGTCCCAAGTCACTTCCTAAATTAAGTTCCAAGGAAATATTGGTAATTCTCACAAGTCCCACATCAAGACCAACAGGTCCCAATGCTAAGTCCTAGATTTGTGTTTTGAGTCCTGAACAAGTTGAAGGTGCCTTTCACTAGATTTAATAGTAATTTAAATTTAACAGTTAGTTTCCTCAAAATTAAAAACGTTCTTTTTACTTTCAAACTCATGGCGCGGTATCCCTGTGACTCAGTTCGTTGTGTTTAACTTCTGATCTGAAGTTTTGCCCTTTGGCTTCAGCTTTTTGTTTCCCAGCGCTGATTGAATGAAGGAGGAACTCTTCTCAGTGTTTTTTTCTGTGGTCTCTTTCGTTGCAGACATGTACCAGAGGAACCCCAAACACAAAACCAAGAGGAGAGTTTGTCGTCGACCTCGCTTTGTCTCTGTGGCCGAGGTGGAGAAACAGAAAAACCATGAACTGATGAGGACCGGACCGAGTGCCTTATCATCGTTAACCACATCTGGACTTTAAATATGTCCGTCCCCCCCCCGCCTATATTTGTACGTCTCACAGCCAAATTGAGAACCCCAAGGGTTAGTTAAACCAGATAGCCAGTAGGACTGTTTAGAGGATCTTGTTGTTAGGGTTAGTTAAACCAGATAGCCAGTAGGACTGTTTAGAGGATCTGGTTGTTGGGGTTAGTTTAATCAGTTAACCAGAAGATAAACTGGTTAGTTGGCTGTTGACCTCACTTCCTAGTTTTTACCTGCTGCCACAAACGCCAACAAGGCACTCCTTAAACTGAAGGCCAAATTCTCATAATGCTAACATTACCATCGTGTCTAAGCTAATGTTGGCTGGCTTTGATGGTTGCATGCAACACAACCTGCAATTACATGCTAGCACAATAACATGCTAGCTGTTAGCTCAATGGGTCTATTTAGTGCTTTAAGAACTGTTTCTATTTCCTATGGGAGAAATAAGGACAAATGAGTGGTCTGTGTTTACTTTGTGTTAATGAGTGGTCTGTGTTTACTTTGTGTTAATGAGTGGTCTGTGTTTACTTTGTGTTAATGAGTGGTCTGTGTTTACTTTGTGTTAATGAGTGGTCTGTGTTTACTTTGTGTTAATGAGTGGTCTGTGTTTACTTTGTGTTAATGAGTGGTCTGTGTTAATGAGTGGTCTGTGTTTACTTTATGCTAATGAGTAGTTTGTGTTTACTTTATGCTAATGAGTAGTTCCTTTTTACTTTATGCTAATGAGTAGTTTGTGTTTCCTTTATGCTAATGAGTAGTTTGTGTTTCATTACATTACATTAGAGTCATGTAGCAGAGGCTTTTCTCCAGAGCGACTTACAGTCAGTAGTATGTTACATATCATTCACCCATTCACACACTGATGACAGGCTACCATCAAGGTGCCACCATCAGACTCTAACTAACATTCATCATCCAGTCCACACCGATGGCCTTCAGGAGCAACTTGGGGTTAAGTATCTTGCCCAAGGACACATCGACTGCTGAAGCCGGGTATCGAACCACCGACCCTCTGATTGGAGAACTACCTTGCTCTCCACTACGCCACAGCCGCCCCGTTTCCTTTGTGCTAATGAGTAGTCTGTGTTTCCTTTGTGCTAATGAGTAGTTTGTGTTTACTTTATGCTAATGAGTAATTTGTGTTTACTTTATGCTAATGAGTAGTTTGTGTTTCCTTTATGCTAATGAGTAGTTTGTTTCCTTTATGCTAATGTGTAGTGTTTTCCTTGTTAAGTCAGTTTGAATTCTTCATGCAGGTCAAACACTGTTGATAACTTCACACTCATGTTACATGTTTTTACTTTATTTAAACTATTATGTGTTTTTATTATTTTTCATAGTTGCACCAGTTACTTCATATTTTAGTATCTTTTTACTGCGTTGGACTTGTATACCGTCATGTCAATAAACTTCAATAAATTCAGAATGAGTTGTCATTTAATTCATATTAATACCATGTTAGCGTAGCCACACTCTATAACTGATATTGCTATTATTAGCCTTAATGCTAAGTTAGCTTAGATGCTAACTGTGTAGAGCTAAGTGGGTCCGACAGGAACTGGTTTGAAGAAGACTGAGGTCGTTAAATAGAAACACCTCTGGGGGCGCTAGAGAGCCACCATAGCTCAATAACTATTAATATATATAATAATCATTATGCTCATTAATGAACTGTTGGTTCGTGTTTCTTACACAAACATGAATATTGTGTTCATGTTTGTGTAAGAAACACAAACCAACATTTATATTTATATATAAATATATATATATATTTATAAATATAAATATATACAGTGGGTTAAATAAGTATTGAACACATCACCATTTTTCTCAGTAAATATATTTCTAAAGGTGCTATTGACATGAAATGTTCACCAGATGTCGGTAACAACCCAAGTAATCCATACATACAAAGAAAACCAAACAAATAAGTTCAGAGATTAAGTTATGTGTAATAAAATGGAATGACACAGGGAAAAAGTAGTGCAAAAAGGCATGGAAAGACAAGACAGCAGCTGAAATCTATCAGTAATTAGAAAGCAGTCCTGCCCCTTGTCAGTGCAAATGAATATCAGCTGGTTCAGTCCCAACTGATGGCCTATAAAAAGGTGTCTCACTACCAAGGTGTCACACAAGAAACATCTCATGATGGGTAAAAGCAAAGAGCTCTCTCAAGACCTTCACAACCTTATTGTTGCAGAACATACTGATGGCATTGGTTACAGAAGGATTTCTAAACTTCTGAATGTTCCAGTGAGCACTGTTGGGGCCATAATCCAGAAGTGGAAAGAACATCATTTCACCATAAACCGGCCACGACCAGGTGCTCCTCGCAAGATTTCTGACAGAGGAGTGAAAAGAATTATCAGAAGAGTTGTCCAAGAGCCAAGGACCACTAGTGGAGAGCTTCAGAAAGACCTGGAATCAGCAGGTACAATTGTTTCAAAGAAAACAATAAGTAATGCATCAACCGCCGTGGCCTGTATGCACGCTCACCACGCAAGACTCCACTGCTGAAGAAAAAGCATGTTGAAGCTCGTTTAAAGTTTGCTGCACAACATTTAGACAAGCCTGTGAAATACTGGGAGAATATAGTCTGGTCAGATGAGACCAACATGGAACTCTTTGGAGGCCATAATACACACCATGTTTGGAGGTCAAATGGCACTGCACATCACCCCAAAAACACCAGACCAACAGTGAAGTTTGGAGGTGGAACATCATGGTGTGGGGCTGTTTTTCAGCATACGGCACTGGCAAACTTCATATAATTGAAGGAAGGATGAATGGAAAAATGTACCGAGACATTCTTGATAAAGATCTGCTGCCATCTAGCAGGATGATGAAGATGAAACGAGGGTGGACATTTCAGCAAGACAATGATCCCAAACACACAGCCAAGGAAACTCTCCACTGGTTTCAGAGAAAGAAAATAAAGCTGCTAGAATGGCCCAGCCAATCACCTGACCTGAATCCAATAGATATCTTATATATATATATATATATATTTATATATATATATATATTTATATATATATATAAATATATATATATTTAAATATATATATTTATATATATATTTATATATATATATATATATATATATATATATTTAAATATATATATTTATATATATATTATATATATATATATATATATATTTATATATATATTTATATATATATAAAGGAGGAGAAGAGGAGGAGGAGGAGGAGGAGGAGGAGGAGGAGGAGAGGAAGAGGAGGAGGAGGAGGAGGAGGAGGAGGAGGAGGAGGAGGAGGAGGAGGAGGAGGAGGAGGAGGAGGAGGAGGGAGGAGGAGGAGGAGGAGGAGGAGGAGGAAGAGGAGGAGGAGGAGGAGGAGGAGGAGGAGGAGGAGGAGGGAGGAGGAGGAGGAGGAGGAGGGAGGAAGGAGGGAGGAGGAGGAGGAGGAGGAGGAGGAGGGAGGAGGAGGAGAGGAGGAGGAGGAGGAGGAGGAGGAGGAGGAGGAGGAGGAGGAGGAGGAGGAGGAGGAGGAGGAGGAGGAGGCTCTGATTCTGCAGAGACCCTCCGCCTCCTCATCCACGCGCAGGGAGCGCGCCGCGCGGCTCTGGAGGCGTGACGCGCACGATCCTCTCATCTCCAGGATGGCAGGTAGGTCTCCTCCTCTCTGGTCCTCCTCTCTGGTTCTCCTCTCTGGTCCTCCTCTCTGGTCCTCCTCTCTGGTTCTCCTCTCTGGTTCTCCTCTCTGACGGAACACCTGCTGGACGGGAGCCCGGCTCGGTCCGGCTCGGCCCGGTCCGGTTCCTCTCTGTGGACAGCCGGTAGGTGCGCGGTGTCGTGGGGGGGATCACTGTGAGGATCACATCAGGGTCGTGTTCACGTTAGACCGGACCGGACCGGACCGGACCGGTAACCCTAACCCACCAGGCAGTCTAACGGGACGGAGCGTGCAGGCCGCCTCCTTATCTCTCCGGTAATGGGGTCAGTGTGAGGGGGGCCGAACCGAGCCGGGCCCGGAGAGGTAGAAGCGGCCGGTGGAAGCCGAGCAGGGCCCGAACAAAGCTGAGCCGAGCCGAGCCGAGCAGATGATGACTGACAGAGAGAGGAGCCGTTAAAGGAGAACGCCTCTGATACTATATGACTATATGACTATATGACTATATGACCAGTACACACAGTACTGCAGTACACAGAGTACTGTGATACACAGAGTACTGCGATACACAGAGTACTGCAGTACTGTGATATACAGAGTACTGCAGTACTGTGATATACAGAGTACTGCAGTACAGTGATACACAGAGTACTGCAGTACTGTGATATACAGAGTACTGCAGTACTGTGATACACAGAGTACACAGAGTACTGTGTGTGATACACAGAGTACTGCAGTACAGAGTACTGTGATACACAGAGTACTGATACACAGAGTACTGCAGTACTGTGATACACAGAGTACTGCAGTACAGTGATAGTACTGTGATACACAGAGTACTGCAGTACTGTGATACACAGAGTACTGTGATACACAGAGTACTGCTGTGATACACAGAGTACTGCAGTACTGTGATACACAGAGTACTGCAGTACTGTGATACACAGAGTACAGAGTACTGCAGTACAGTGATACACAGAGTACTGTGATACACAGAGTACTGCAGTACTGTGATACACAGAGTACTGCAGTACTGTGATACACAGAGTACTGCAGTACTGTGATACACAGAGTACTGTGATACACAGAGTACTGCGATACACAGAGTACTGCGATACACAGAGTACTGCAGTACAGTGATACACAGAGTACTGTGATATAGTACTGTGATACAGAGTACAGCAGTACAGTACTGCAGTACAGTGATACACAGAGTACTGCAGTACTGATACACAGAGTACTGCAGTACTGTGATACACAGAGTACTGTGATACACAGAGTACTGCAGTACAGTGATACACACAGTACTGCAGTACAGTGATACACAGAGTACTGCAGTACAGTATACACAGAGTACACAGAGTACTGTGACAGAGTACACAGAGTACTGAGTAGTACAGTGATAGTACTGCAGTACTGCAGTACAGTGATACACAGAGTACTGCAGTACAGTGATACACACAGTACTGCAGTACAGTGATACACAGAGTACTGTGATACACAGAGTACATTCAGTCATAATCAATCAATCTGATCAGTTGATCATTTCATCAATTATCTATAAATGTATGTGATTGTAAATGTTTATATTGCTCCACATCACAAATGTGCATTATTATGGGATGTAGTTTATGGTTGAATACATGAATTTGATCATGCTTTGATTGATTAGGAGCTATTAACTAATCAACTGATAAACAATGACGTGTTATAATAGAATATATAAGAATATATGATAATATATAAGAATATATGATAATATATATATAAGAATATATGATAATATACAATACTATGTAATAATATATAATAATATGTAATAATATATATTTATATATAATATGTAATAATATATAACAATATATAATAATATGTAATATGATAATATACAATACTATATTATAATATATAATAATATGTAATAATATATGATAATATGTAATAATGTATAATAATATATAATAATATGTAATAATATATAATGATATATAATATTATTTAATAATATATAATGATATATAATAATATGTAATGATATATAATGATATATAAAAATATATAATAATATTTAATAATATATAATAATATATGATGATATATAATAATATGTAATGATATATAATGATATGTAATAATATATAATAATATGTAATAATATATAATAATATATAACAATATATAATAATATGTAATAATATATAATAATATATGATAATATACAATACTTTATTATAATATATAATAATATGTAATAATATATAATAATATGTAATAATATATAATAATATATAATAATATGTAATAATATATAATGATATATAATATTATTTAATAATATATGATAATATGTAATAATATATAATACTATGTAATAATATATAATAATATGTAATAATATATAATAATATATAATAATATGTAATGATATATAATGATATGTAATAATATATAATAATATGTAATAATATATAATAATATATAATATATAATAATATGTAATAATATATAATAATATATGATAATATACAATACTTTATTATAATATATAATAATATGTAATAATATATAATAATATGTAATAATATATAATAATATATAATAATATGTAATAATATATAATGATATATAATATTATTTAATATATATGATAATATGTAATAATATATAATATGTAATAATATATAATAATATAATAATAATAATATGTAATAATAATATAATATATAATATATATAATAATATGTAATATATATATATATGTAATATATAATAATATGTAATATATATATTATATATAAAATATATAAATGATATATAATATATATATAATATGTAATAATATCATAATATGTAATATATATAATAATATATAATAATATATAATAATATATAATAATATATAATGATATTTAATGATATATAATGATATATAATATTTATAATAATATATAATAACATATAATAATATGTAATAATATATAATAATATATATTAATATATAATATGTAATAATATATAACAATATATAATAATATGTAATAATATATAATAATATATGATAATATACAATACTATATAATAATATATAATAATATATAATAATATATAATACTATGAAATAATATATAATGATATATAATAATATGTAATGATATATAATGATATGTAATAATATGTAATAATATATAATGATATATAAAAATATGTAATGATATATAATGATATATATTAATATGTAATAATATATAATATGTAATAATATTTTATAATATGTAATAATATATAATACTATATAATAATAAATAATAATATATAATAATATGTAATAATATATAATAATATGTAATAATATATAATAATATGTAATAATATATAATAACATATAATGATATTTAATAATATGTAATGATATATAATTATATATAATAATTTATAATAATATATAATAACATATAATTATATGTAATAATATATAATAATATGTAATAATATATAATAATATATAATACTATATAATAATATGTAATAATATATAATAATATATAATAATATGTAATAATATATAATAACATATAATGATATTTAATAATATGTAATGATATATAATTATATATAATAATTTATAATAATATATAATAACATATAATTATATGTAATAATATATAATAATATGTAATAATATATAATAATATATAATACTATATAATAATATGTAATAATATATAATAATATATAATACTATATAATAACATGTTATAATATATATTATACTATAAAGATTATTTTTTACTTTCCTCTTGATATTATATATTTTGTGTAGAATACTTGTTCCTGGTCTCTGACTGTCCCTCCTGTGGTTCAGGTCCTCCTGACGGCCGCTCGGTGCTCTGTACCGGGATCAGACCGCCGCTCCTTTGAGGACGATGGACCCCGAGATCCCGCGGGGCCCCGGCTCCAGAACCAGGACCAGGACCAGAACCGGGATGGACCCTAGAACTTCGGCGTGCAAACGAGCGCTCGCTGTGATCCTGCTGGTTGCCGGAATGCTGGTTACCATGGTGACGTCAAGCTCACCTGCTGCAGGTAGGTCATGATTTTTAAAGGGACCTGATTCGACAGGTGAGCAGGGACCTGGTCCTGGTTGGTCCTCCTCATCGGCTCAGATGTTAGAGACTGAAACACTAATGGGTTGATTCTGACGGTTTAAAACTCAGAGACAACAAGCCAAGTCCCTGACCTCTGACCTCTGACCTCTGACCCCTGAACCACCTGCAGATAACAGGAACTTCCTTATTAGGAGATCTGAAGTTTTTTTATCAGACAGACACATCAGCTCCCAACCAGAAGAACAGACGGGGATGAAAAGTAATATAAAGTCAAATAATGAATATTTAATATAATATTTACCAACAAATCAAACATCCTACATCTATGATGTGAAATAATAGATAAACTAGTAATTCATAACTAGTAGTATATATCTGATCGGAGAGAGAGAAATGAATCCATGAGGTTCAGTTCCTCTGATGTCCAGTAGAGGCTCCTCATAAATGTTTAAATGTTACTCTTATTATACTCTATCTATCTATCTATCTATCTATCTATCTATCTATCTATCTATCTATCTATCTATCTATCTATCTATCTATCTATCTATCTATCTATCTATCTATCTATCTATCTATCTATCTATCTATCTATCTGTCTGTCTGTCTGTCTGTCTGTCTGTCTGTCTGTCTGTCTGTCTGTCTGTCTGTCTGTCTATCTATCTATCTCTGTGTATTTGAAGGCGTCGCCTCCTGAATACAAATCACGTTTCTCTGTTCGCCATGTGATGCTGCCGAAAAGCACGGCATCACCATAGCAACGAGGCCGGCAGCAGATGAGAAAGACCCAGTGAAGGCTGCGAGTGTGTGTGTATGTGTGTGTGTGTGTGTGTGTGTGTGTGTGTGTGTGTGTGTGTGTGTGTGTGTGTGTGTGTGTGTGTGTGTGTGTGTGTGTGTGTGTGTGTGTGTGTGTGTGATGACAAACAGGTTTAAATTAGAAACAGAAGGATATGTGTTTGAATAAAATCTAAACTAGTGACATGATTAAAATATTAAAGAGAAAATAATTTTATTGTTTTTATTGCAGCTTTATGCGATTGTCAGGGATCCAGAAGTTCCACCAACTGACGTCAGGAAAATAAAACTCTGTGTTCATTTTTATGAGTTTGAATCGATGAAGATGCAGCTTCATGTTTCTAATATTCACTTTTGATTGATCTCCTCTCACACATGAACGTAAAGGAACATTCAGGGGAATCCTCTTCTTCTCTAGATGTTCACACTGACCACTCCCATGTCTGTACAGCTGATGGTTAGCCTAGCTTAGCATGAAGATGAAACAGGGGGAAACTGTTAGCCTAACCTAGCATAAGGATTGTAAACAGGGGTAATTATTAGCTTAGCTTAGCATGAAGACTGCAGACACGGGGAAACAGCAAGCTTAGCATAAAGACCGGAAACAGGGGTAGTTGTTAGTTTAGCTCAGCATACAGGCTCTAGACAGAGGGAAAGAGCTAGCTTAGCATAAAGACTGGACACAGGGTTAATTGTTAGCTAATTGTTAGCTTGGTCAGGGACAACATAGTTAAAGTTAAAGTTCCTCTCTTTGTGATACAGGTGTGCTGGACTCCAACCGGACGGCAGAGTCTCCGTCCCATCCTTCCTTCCTCCTCCTCCTCCTCCTCCTCCTCCAGACCCCCGGCCCATAGCCCTCTCTCAGATTCTCGTTACCACGGTAACAGCGGTGGCACAGGTTCTTCAGAGGACTCGGACTCTGGTGCTCAGGGGATCCACCTCCTTCTGAGACCTCCAGACCTCCTGTCCCCCA
Organism: Anoplopoma fimbria; assembly: GCF_027596085.1. Taxonomy (NCBI): domain Eukaryota; kingdom Metazoa; phylum Chordata; class Actinopteri; order Perciformes; family Anoplopomatidae; genus Anoplopoma; species Anoplopoma fimbria. Next base: position 244,791 of record NC_072471.1, on the reverse strand, counting down.
GCCTCCCCCCACCCCTGCCTCCCCACACCCAGCCCACACTCACCCCTCCCCCCTGGGAGCAGGGCCCCTCCCTGGAGGAGGCCTGGGGCTCCGGGGACTACATGGAGACCCTGTCCTTCATGGTGCCAGACGGCGAGGAGCTAACCCTTGCCACGCCGCTACCCAACCAGCCCTATGACGAGGAGGTGGGGGGGACTGGGTCTCCTACGACACTGCCTTCCCTACCCGCCCCACCATCCCCCTCTCCTCACGCCTGCCTCTCTCACCCTCCTCCTCCACCCCCAGCATCCCCCAACACACTCGCCCCTCCCATCCGGACGTCTTCCCTAACTGGGACGAGGACTACGACCTGGAGGACCTGATGCCTCTGGAGCCGACGGAGCTGCTGCTACCGGACATGAACAGTATGGAGTACTACACCAACCTGCTGGCCCGGGAGAGGGAGAGGGGGAGGGACCAGGACCGGGTGGACTGGACTGACTTTAAACCTCCCATCACTCCCACAACAACACAAATCCACCAACCCCCTTCATCTCCGTCCCCGAGCTCTGGTCCTCCTCCTGAACGGGGGCCGACCCCCCCTCACCCTCTCACCTACTCTCACAGGTGAGGAGAAGCCGCCTCCACCGTCAACCACCATCAAAGCTGCTTCTGATCCAAAGCCCAAAGACCGGACCCCCCAGCCCCGGGCAGACCGCCTCCCCGTCCCCCTTCCAACACAACCGGCCGGGTGCCTCCCCCTCCTCCGCTGGGACCTCCCACCCGCCCCGACAGACCGGAGAGGCCTCCAGGGGTCACGGAGAAGCCAGTGAAGGCTCCACCCACCAAGACCACCACCAGGAGCACCACCAAGACCACCACCAGGAGCACCACCAAGACCACCACCAAGGCCACCACCCCAACAACTGCCATCACCACCACCACCCAGATCACAGCCATCAGCCTGACCAGAGCCCCCCCGGTCACCACACCAAGACTGGTCCAGACTCCGCCCACCAGACAGTACCTGTGTAACATCACCAAGCCGGAGATGTACCTGGTCCGAGTAGGTGAGTAGGTTACGTGACAGAACCAGGTCCTGTAGGTCATGTGACAGAAGCAGGTCCTGTAGGTCATGTAACAGAACCAGGTCCTTTAGGTCACCTGACAGAACCAGGTCCTGTAGGTCAGGTGACAACAGAACCAGGTCCTGTAGGTCACCTGACAGAACCAGGTCCTGTAGGTCAGATGACAGAACCAGGTCCTGTAGGTCACCTGATAGAACCAGGACTTGTAGGTCATGGGACAACATAACCAGGTCCTGTAGGTCAGCTGATCTGATTCTTTTTTCTCCTGTAGTCAGTTCTAAAGGTTCGTCAGCAGGTTTCACTCAAGTCAGAGATCTTCTGAAGAGAGAGTTCAACCGTTCAGTGGAGCTCCAGGTACAAACACCACCTCCTCCTCCACAAACATGATTAAAGCAGGTGATGTCGGATGATTGAAAGCTGTCTGTCTTTACTGCCTCATCAGTTCCTGAGAACTCCGTCCAGTTTTGCCTTCCGTGTGGTGTCGGGACCTTTGGTCTTCACCGCCATGTCGGTCATCAACGCCCTCCGCCAGCCGCCGCGCGGTTCCGGCCCGGTTCCCACCGCCTCGCCGCTCTACACCGTACCTGACCTCAGGTACCAGATCCACTCCGTGCTGCAGTTCGTTCCCGCCCACGTCGACGTCAGAGTCTGCAACTTCAGCGAACGCGTGGAGAGAGGGCTGATGATGGCGTACGCCGAGACTCGGAGACGATCACATGAGGCCGGAAACGTCACCGTACAGGTGAGTCTCTCACCTGTGGGGTGGAAGGTTACACTGTGGATTCAAACATAAGTAGGTCTGACTGAAACCAGCTAATCACTGCGGTTCATTTCTGATTTCATTGATCCGCGCTCCTCCAGCTGCTGAACATCACCACGTCTGTGAGCCGGCCCTCAGCGACGGTGGAGCAGAAGGTTTCCGTCGACATCACATTTGCGGTGCGTGATGGGCGGGACTACCTGCTGGGGTCAGAGGTCAGCGAACACCTGAGGAAGCTCAGTCTGGTCGAGTTCAGCTTCTACGTCGGATTTCCTGCCCTTCAGATCGCCGAACGTACGACGTTTGTTTTATACTCACACATGATTAATATTTCATAATGCGTCAACGTGTGTTCTTCAAATATGTGAAAGATATAAATGTAAACATTGAGCTGTGAATCATGTTTAAAACAGAACAAACGTCTGTTTTGTGTTCACAGCGTTCCACTACCCGGAACTGAACACCTCTCATCACCTGCGCTCCACCTGGGTCCGTACAGGTGAGAACACGTCTGCTCCAGTCCACGTCTTTCACGTAATGTTGTGATGATGGTGATGATGATGATGGTGATGGTGATGGTGATGATGATGATGGTGATGTTGATGATGATGGTGATGATGGTGATGTTGGTGATGTTGGTGATGATGATGATGATGATGGTGATGATGGTGATGGTGATGATGGTGATGATGATGATGGTGATGTTGGTGATGATGGTGATGATGGTGATGAAGATGATGGTGGTGGTGTTGGTGATGTTGGTGATGATGGTGATGAAGATGATGGTGGTGGTGTTGGTGATGTTGGTGATGATGATGGTGATGTTGGTGATGATGATGATGATGGTGATGGTGATGAAGATGATGGTGGTGTTGGTGATGTTGGTGATGATGATGGTGATGTTGGTGATGTTGGTGATGATGATGATGATGGTGATGTTGGTGATGATGGTGATGAAGATGATGGTGGTGGTGTTGGTGATGTTGGTGATGATGATGGTGATGTTGGTGATGATGATGATGATGATGGTGATGAAGATGATGGTGGTGGTGTTGGTGATGATGGTGATGATAGTGGTGATGTTGGTGATGTTGGTGATGATGATGATGATGATGATGATGATGGTGATGATGGTTATGGTGGTGGTGGTGATGATGATGGTGACCGGGGCAGCTGTGGCGTAGTGGAGAGCAAGGTAGTCCAATCAGAAGGTCAGTGGTTCGATACCCGGGTTCAGCAGTCGATGTGTCCTTGGGCAAGACACTTAACCCCAAGTTGCTCCTGAAGGCCATCGGTGTGGACTGATGATGAATGTTAGTTAGAGTCTGATGGTGGCACCTTGATGGTAGCCTGTCATCAGTGTGTGAATGGGTGAATGATATGTAACATACTACTGACTGTAAGTCGCTTTGGAGAAAAGCCTCTGCTACATGACTCTAATGTAATGTAATGTAATGTAATGTAATGGTGATGTTGGTGATGATGATGGTGATGAAGATGATGGTGGGGATGTTGGTGATGATGATGATGGTGATGTTGGTGATGATGGTGATGAAGATGATGGTGGTGGTGTTGGTGATGTTGGTGATGATGATGGTGATGTTGGTGATGATGATGATGGTGATGAAGATGATGGTGGTGGTGTTGGTGATGATGGTGATGATAGTGGTGATGTTGGTGATGTTGGTGATGATGATGATGATGATGATGATGGTGATGATGGTTATGGTGATGTTGGTGATGATGATGGTGATGAAGATGATGGTGGGGATGTTGGTGATGATGATGATGGTGATGTTGGTGATGATGGTGATGAAGATGATGGTGGTGATGTTGGTGATGATGATGATGTTGGTGATGTTGGTGATGTTTGTGATGATGGTGATGATGGTGATGTTGGTGATGATGGTGGTGATGATGTGGGTGAAGATGGTGATGATGGTGATGTTGGTGATGATGATGATGGTGATGAAGATGATGGTGGTGATGTTGGTGATGATGGTGATGTTGGTGATGATGGTGATGTTGGTGATGATGATGGTGGTGATGATGTGGGTGAAGATGGTGATGATGGTGATGTTGGTGATGATGATGATGGTGATGAAGATGATGGCTGGATCTGCTTAAATATAATTCCTCCAAAAAGTTTACTCAAGACAGGACAGGCCTACTGTTTAATGGTGGTGATGATGTGGGTGAAGATGGTGATGATGGTGATGTTGGTGATGATGATGATGGTGATGAAGATGATGGTGGTGATGTTGGTGATGATGGTGATGTTGGTGATGATGGTGATGTTGGTGATGATGATGGTGGTGATGATGTGGGTGAAGATGGTGATGATGGTGATGTTGGTGATGATGATGATGGTGATGAAGATGATGGTGGTGATGTTGGTGATTTTGTGATGGTGATGATGATGATGATGATGTTGGTGATGTTGGTGATGATGATGATGGTGATGTTGGTGATGATGGTAATGATGGTGATGATGGTGATGATGGTGATGTTGGTGATGTTGGTGATGTTTGTGATGTTGGTGATGGTGGTGATGTTGGTGATGATGATTGTGATGTTGGTGATGGTGATGATGTTGGTGATGATGGTGATGTTGGTGATGTTGGTGATGGTGGTGATGGTGGTGATGTTGGTGATGTTGGTGATGATGGTGATGTTGGTGATGGTGATGATGTTGGTGATGATGGTGATGTTGGTGATGTTTGTGATGGTGGTGATGGTGGTGATGTTGGTGATGGTGATGATGTTGGTGATGATTGTGATGTTGGTGATGGTGATGATGTTGGTGATGTTGGTGATGTTGGTGATGATGGTGATGTTGGTGATGGTGGTGATGATGGTGATGTTGGTGATGGTGATGATGTTGGTGATGTTGGTGATGGTGATGATGTTGGTGATGATTGTGATGTTGGTGAAGTTGGTGATGATGGTGATGTTTGTGATGGTGATGTTGGTGATGATGTGGGTGAAGATGCTGATGATTGTGATGTTTGTGATGTTTGTGATGGTGATGTTGGTGATGTTGGTGATGGTGGTGATGTTGATGAAGATGGTGATGATGATCATGGTGATTTTGGTGATGTTTGTGATGGTGATGTTGGTGATGGTGGTGATGATGGTGATGTTGGTGATGTTGGTGAAGATGGTGATGATGGTGATGTTTGTGATGGTGATGTTGGTGATGATGTGGGTGAAGATGCTGATGATTGTGATGTTTGTGATGTTTGTGATGGTGATGGTGGTGATGATGGTGATGGTGATGATGATGATGGTGATGTTGGTGAAGATGGTGATGATGGTGATGTTGGTGATGGTGGTGATGGTGGTGTTGTTGGTGATGATGATGGTGATGTTGGTGATGTTGGTGAAGATGGTGATGATGGTGATGTTTGTGATGTTTGTGATGTTTGTTATGGTGATGTTGGTGATGTTGGTAGTGTTGGTGATGTATTTCAGGAGAACACAGGTGACACTTTGTGTTTGTCTTCAGTCCTGTTGGGCGTTCATGAGCAGCTGCTGGCTGAGAGAAGCTTTAAAGCTCGTCTGGAGAGACGTCTGGCTCTGCTGCTGGAGGAGAGTCTGCAGACGGCCAGCAGGAGGCGCTGGAGGAGAGCTACAGCTGTGGGCAACAACAGTCTGCAGGTATGCACACCATACAGGTGTACACATGCCATACAGGTATACAAACACTTCATACAGGTATATATTCACAACTTACAGGTTTACACACATCATGCAGGTATACACACACACACACACACACACACACACACACACACACACACACACACACACACACACACACACACACACACAATACAGGTAAACACACACACACAATACAGGTATATACAAACACAACACACCTGTACATAGATTACATCACGGTGAAGATCAGTATTTTTCAGTCTTCTGGTTCGTTCTCTCTTCTCTCTCCTGATGATCACGTTCTTGGCGTTCTACCTGTCGTGTCTCAGGTGGTGCGGGTGGCCAGGCTGTCAGGGGCGGAGCTTCCCTGGAGGTCTTCTACTTCGTGGAGGGTCCAGGTGGTGAGCGGATACCAGCCGAGGCCATGGCAGTCACTCTGAACCGTCTTGATCTTCAGAGAGCCGCCATCGTCCTCGGACACCGAGTCCAGAGACCGATCGCCCAAAGTGAGTCAAGACCCGAATCTGACTCCCCTCACCTATCCTGTTCCCTCACCTGTCTCTCACCTGTCTCTCACATGTTCCCTCACCTGTTCCTTCACCTGTCTCTCCCCTCTCTCTCACCTGTCTCTCCCCTGTCTCCAGCTGTGGAGACCCTGTCTGTCCCTCCGGCAGAGACTCAGAGCAGCAGCATCTGGCTGATCGTGGGCGTGGTCGTCCCCGTCCTGCTGGCCGTCTTCATCATCATCATCCTCTACTGGAAGCTCTGCGGCTCAGAGAAGCTGGAATTTCAGCCGGACGCCATCAACACCATCCAGCAGAGGCAGAAGGTCAGAGGTCAACAGGAAGTATTTTAGTGGTTCCTGTCACGCTGACAGCTGACAGCTGACCACGTGTCCTCTCTCAGCTTCAGGCTCCGAGTGTCAAAGGCTTCGACTTTGCGAAGCTGCACCTCGGTCAGCACAGCAAAGATGACATCATGGTGATCCAGGAGCCCGGCCCGCTGCCCGCCCCCGCCAAAGAGGCCACGCCCTCCGACGGCGGGGACCTCAACACCCCCAAATCTAAAGGCTCCTCTACCAAGGCAGCTCGGACCAGCCGCCGCCGGGGCAGGTAGGACGACAAACTGTAGGGTTCTCTACCTCTAAAAACATTGTTTGAATAAAAATGTCCCAAAAATGAAATGTCTTATAATTGGACGTATGATGTCACCTCGTCACCTGGACGCCTAATAACGTACATATTACAAACAGAAAAACAAACACTAACTCTCATCCCACAGACTCAGCCCGTCAGACGGAGACTCGTTAGGCAGCGACCAATCAAGCGGCAGAGAATCGGCAGAAGAGAGCACTCGACCTGTGGCCACGCCCAGCGAGGGGAAACAGCACAGGAAGACGCCCAAAAATGGTCAGAGACACTGTGACATCATCAGCTGACCTGTCTGATGTGTGTTTGTGTGTGTTTGTGCGATAGAGAAAGAGGAGGAGGAAAGAAAAGAGAGGAAGAGGAGGAAAATAAAATGTGTTACCTGTCTTTTCTTTTTGCTGCTTCTGGACTGAAGGGAGGAACAAGTTGGGTATGTTTCTACCTTCATGTCCTGATCGATTAAAGGCGCTCTGATCAATATCTTTATACAATCGATCGATCAGCTGGTGAAGACGTTCTGTGTTTCATCCGTCTCTCCATCAGGAAACGGTCCAGACGAGCTCCTGTCCTCGTCCTCCATCTTCGATCACGTGGACCGTCTCTCCCGCGGTTCGTCCGACGGAACGCGTCGTCAGGCCAACAAGGTGCAGCTGATCGCCATGCAGCCGCGACCAAGCCCGCCGCCGCAGCACGCCCCGCCGCACCTGAGCCCCACCCTCACCGAGAAGGTCAGCACAGAGGTGAGACCACCGCCGATAAAACCACACCCTCGCCGCTCGCCACGTTTGAACCCAGACTGACATCGTTCTCCTTCAGGTGGCGCTCAGACACAAGTCTGAGATCGAGCACCACAGGAACAAACTCCGGCAGCGAGCCAAGAGGCGGGGCCAGTGTGAGTTTCCCTCCATGGACGACATCATGGACGCATTCGGAGAGGGACCGGTGCAGGGCGAGGTGGCACAGCGTCTCTATAGCTCCGCCCACGACCACATGGACTGCATCCTGCAGGCCGACGCCCACTCACCCCCGACCCCCACGGACTCCAGGAGAAGGTCTGAACTGAGAACCCCGATCCTGTAGAATCTCATACTGTTTATTATTTACTATATTCATTCCTAAAGTCTGGATGAATAAATATATATTTTATATATATATGTATACATATATATATATACATATATATATATCTCATTATGATATTAATTCATATCCGAGGAGATTCACTATGAAACACATTCTCTGTTTGGGTTCATTTGTGTCTTTGTCCCTCCAGAGGGAGGCGCTCTCCTCGGGGTCGGCGAGCTCCACCAGGACCTGGAAGTCTTCCTGATACAGACCGAGACCGGCTGCTCACCGATCACAGCGCCACCTACAGGAAATACCCAGGACTCAACAACGTGGCCTACATGGTGAGACAAACTAGTGAAACCAGGAAGCAGTACGGCTCTGTCCGTTTGATAAACCGGCTGTAGATTAAGTTATCAATCAAATAACACACATATTGAATGTAGAGTTCCTCAGGGAAGCGTTCTGGCTCCTTTTTTCTTTGTATTGTATATCAAAAAATATTAAATCCTTTTGACTTTATTTAGTTGTTCTACATCTTAAAGGAAGACTCAGACAGACGTTGTTGTCTATAAATAATAATTAGTAATAGTAATAATAATAAATCATAGTGTCTCGTCATCTATTCAGCCATCTCAACTTAACACCTCCAACCCGCAGCCCGTACGGACGTTTTGGATCGTAGCATCTTCATTAATAGTCACAGTCTCAACACTTTCTCTTTATTCTCTCTTTTCTCTCTTTCATAGTCGGACCCTGATCTGCCCCCGGACCACGGCAGCCCCTCCCCCACTGATGAGGTCTTTGACTCAGCCCCTCCCCCACCCCCCTATATGCCCCCCAGCCCTCAATCGAGGAGGCACGGCAGCAGATGCACTCCCTTCTGGATGACGCCTTCGCCCTGGTGTCGCCGTCCTCGCAGGGCAGCGCCGGGCTGAGCGGGGTAAGCCCTGCCCTGCCCAGCCCCTCTCCCCAGGCCCGCCCCCTGGCCGGCAGTGGGGCTCTTACCCAGCTGCCCCCTTTCAAAGTCCCTTCTCTGCTGTGAGTGTGTAGGCCTGCAGCTGAGGCTGTTTTCAGTCCTTCATGACTCCATGTTCAGATTTCATTTTCCTCTTTCTTCTTTCTGCAGAGATATGCAGAGCTCGGAATGTCTCCAACATCAGTCCAGGGTCTGCTGCAGAGGTCAGTGTCAGTGCACTTAAAACCAGGTCCACGTCTGTAATCTGGACCTGAACCAATGCTGATGCTCTGTGTGTTTTATACAGGCAGGGTCTAAGCTCAGCAGGATATGTTTCTACTGGAGACCAGCTGCAGGAGTCGGTTTACTCCAGCAGGGGGCAGTACGAGGAACCCCCCTCCTCATCCAGACCGCGACCTGTAGGGGGCAGCACAGGTACAGTCATCTGCATACGCAGCACTTTGCTGTTTTTGACACGATCCCGGATGCATGACATTTTGATAGAATCCCCATATTCGTGAAATCAGAAGTTGTTGTTGTTTAGCTTTCAGGTTCTCTGCTGTCATTCGGTCTGAAACTCAAAAGCAGTTAAATTCATATTTCTGTTTCTGTTCTGTTACATCTGTTGACCTCCAGGTGCGCAGCTCCACCACCTGACCCAGGTGGGTTTGTCCAGTCAGATTGGAGCGTACCCTGGGGTGGGTCGCAGCATGTCTGGTCCCACTGGCTCCAGCTGGAACCAGCAGCACTCAGACCAGGACCTATCCAGACCAGGAGCCAGCAGAGAGAGTGTGAGTCTGTTATGAGGAGTTGTGAAAGCAAACAAAGTTTTGGCTGAACTGAGTGGTTCTGTAATTATTTACTTAGCAGTATAGTAATGAGAGCCATGGTGATATAAGGTAGAGTTCAAAGCAGTTTTGATGGACCAGTTCTGGCCAGACAAGTCAAGTCTGGACAAGTCCTGACTGGAATGATATATCCTGTCGATTTCAATCCGGATCAGTGCTGAGCAGACCGTTCAGACCAGATGAACCTCATGGTTTCTTTCACGTTGTTCTGTTACGAGTCTACCAAGGTTGGTCCTTGTTAAACAACAACTGTTGACTGTTGTAGTTTACAGTCATGTCTTTTATGTGGATCTATTTCCTGGTCTTGGCCTCACCCTTTGTCTCTCTCCCTTCTTCGTACAGGTGCTGTCGTTTCCTGAGTTCTCCTCTTCCTCTGTTTTCCAGATGCCCAGCTCCTCGTTACGGGACCCGTCGGCTCCACCTCTCCTTCTGACCTCACCGACTCCAGAGTACCCGCCGGAGGACGCCTCCCCCTCTGCCCACACATCCGCCTCCCTTATAAAGGCTATCAGGGAGGAACTGCGACGTCTGGCACAGAAACAGACTGCAGTGACCAGCTACCCTTAGACCCTTACACGGGTCTGGACCTGCTTGGATCAGAACTCAACTGGTTTCATCGGTTATCGTTTTAAACCACTTACAGCCTGTAATCACTGGATTAAAACCCCAAACTAACTGATCCGCAGTCTGGACTTTCTTGAGCTGATCTACGTCTGTGCCGCTAAACACGGAATGACTCTGGACCACAAACCACGTCTATAAAAAAAGACAGTGTCTCCCGACTGAAAGACCTCCGGTACTTTACAGGGTCCCATCTGTCCGTCCGTCATCCTTCAGCTCAGTGTTCCATTAGACATTAGAGTTTGACTCTTCACGTTTCCATTGAAGTGCTTCCTGGAGTGGATCATTCGATGATCATCCTTCCTAAACGTCCGGAGTAGATCATCCTTCTTGAACTTCTGGAGCGGATGGATGAGTTGGTCTCAACCTACTGGATGGGATGATCCCTCTGGGAGTTCTGGTTAGGTTGTCCTTCCTCCTGACCCACTGGAGTCCACTGTCCTTCCAGAGTGGATCGTCCATCCTGGAGTTCTGCAGTTGATGCTCCCTTCTGGCCTTCTGAAGTGGACTTTCCCTTCTGAACTTCTGGAATAGACCCTCCACGAAGATATTCACAAATCAAAAGTCCTTGTTGACCTTATTGAGTGGATCATCTCTTCTGACCTTCCCGGAGTAGACGGTTTCTCCTGGTCTTCTGGACCGGATCATCTCTTCTGACCTCCTCTGAAGTTCATCCCTCCTGTAGTTTTGGAGCGTTTCGGAGTTTGGAGCATGAACTTCTGGTTTGGCCATTTAGTCCAGAAAATGTGGAATGAATGATCTCTCCTTACCTTCCAGAATAAATTATCCTTCCTGGAGTTCTGGAGTGGATGGTCCCTCCTGACCCACTGGAGTGGATGGTCCCTCTTAAACTTCTGGGGTGGATCATTCATTTTGAACTCCTGGAGACACTCGTCTTTTCGGACAGTCTGGATGGATCTATCGTCCAGACCTTCCTGAAGGGGAAGTTAACTCCTGAGCTTCTGGATTCAATCGTCCCTCCTGAAGTTCTGAAGTGGATTGTCACTCTGGACCTACTGTGGTGCTAACCGCCAGCCTCATACCGTCTCCTCATTGACCACTTATTGCCTTCCACACTCCCATTAGCCACGGGGATCAGATCTCCGTTCATAAACCATATCAGTGAGGTCTTTGCACTGTCAACAGCTGGAGGTGGCGTACAGTTCTTACAGCAAGGGGACGCAAAACAGGGAAAAAAAGTATATATAAATATCTATAAGAGTTAATATGAATATCTGTAAAGAGATAGAATCCCAATGAGCACAATTTCAATGTAAGAGTTATTATTGGAGTATTGAGATGTTACTTATTTTTATTGCTTATATATGAAAGTATACTTTAAACATTTATTTTGATCAAAAAAAAGACCAAACTACTGTTCTATGGTTGTATTCTTGTGTTTGAGCTCTCTGTAGACTTTGAGCCGGTGCTTGTTTCTCTGTGGAGACGTTGCTTAGCATAGCTGCTTGCTCGTGTGTTCCTGTATCAGCAACAAAAAAAAAATTGCGCTAATGCATCGCTTTGATATCAAGTTTTTTCATTGCTGATTTGTTGCATCCATCAGTGTTTGGGCAGAACGCTATAGATGAGTTCATCACGTGACAGATGGGTAAAAATAAATGGGAAACCAGTCGTTCATCTCAACCAGAAACTAAAGCCGAAGCTAAAACACATGAGTTCCCTCTGGAGGCCGAAATGTTAATTGCACAAAATAAATTGATTCTTACCACTAATTGAAAGTTTTTGGTGTAGCAGTGAGAGGAGATACCATTAAAACCAGTTTTTGTTTCCCTAGGGGGTCACCATGGAAACAAAATAGGACCCAGCACAGAACCTTGGGGTACACCACAGCACAAAGTTTCAGATGAGAAGCTGTTAACAGTGGCTGCCTCAGTAGGGCCCCCTTAAGGCTGTTATGTTCATTACATACCAGAAAACAACTTTGTTATTACAATCCTCATTAGTGTGTAAATCATCTTGTCCTGCAGGATGGAAAGGAAAGGGATCATTTACTATTCATTAATATCTTCACATCCCTTTAGGAACTGCGCTTCTCTTCTTGTCCCATTCAGTAAAGTGAAGCCTGAACATCCGATTCGTCCTCGTCTTCATGTGCTGGTTGTTCAGCTGAATGGCTGGTTCCTCTCTGCTGATTGGCTGTTTTCTCCGTAGTGTTGTGAAGAAGTCGGTCGCTCCTAAATGATGGTTTTAGCAGGAGAGGGTTTATTCGTCTCTGCTCTTCTTCAGCATGTTTGACTCAGTTTGATGCTTTAGCTACTCGTGATGTTCCAGTTAATGTTAGCATGCTGCTAAAAGATGTTTCAACAAAGTTATAAAAGTTAAGAGTTGCTCCACGTCAAGTTAATGCTGAGCAAAGAGTGATTATCACACAACCATGAAACCATCGCTCATCCAATCACAGAAGAAAAGAATACTTCATATGAAACATCACGTTTTGTTTTGCATTTGCAAAATATATTTTTAAATCTAAAAGAAGATGGTTGCAGTAAACAGTGTATAAATGAAGTGGATATGGTGTTCAATAGAAACATAATATATAGAAACTATTTGATCTGTGATCGCTCTGCTGAACGACTCAAAGATCTGGCTCTGTGCCAACACATCCTTCACCGGCTGGAGACTCTCTGATTGGACCTAGCACCTGTCAGTCAAGCTGTAGGACTTGGCCCCGCCTACTGGATCACATGGTGCTAACTCAACGACTCCAGGTGTGTCTGAAACCCGTCACACAGCACACACTAAGGTTACGCCCTGCAGCTGAAGCTCCTGTTCTCCGGTCAGACTTGTTGCTCTGCAGGTTTCCACAAACTTCTGAATGTTTCCTTCAATGTTTTCTAGAGTTTCTGGTTTTTTCTAGATCTGTGATCCTCAGTGAGAATCCAGCAGACGAGCAGTGGGGAGGTTCACTCATGACAAAACCACTGATTCATACGGAACCACACCCAGACCCACCCGATACCAGCATGTACTGACCTGGTGTTAAGATATTTACTCAAGGTATTCACTTCGGAGTAAAAGTACTCCAAAGTGAATACCTTATTGACTTATACTTGTGAAAACTTTAACAAACAAGAGAACTTTTGGGAACAAAAACAAGTTCACAAGTTATTATCCTTCATTCATAAGATGAAAAAATCTAATCTCCTGGGTTCCTCAAACTTGTGATCAATACATTGGTATCTGATCTGGATCAGCTAATCACTTTGATCAGAACTCATCCTCTGGTTTCAGTTCGCCACTGATCCGATACTTTGAATCCTTCGTTTTGTCACAAACGAACCTCCGAACAGGTTTCGCTCCAATTCAAACCACATTCCTGTTTCTCCTCTCGGACTCTGTTTCAATACGCAGCTCCACTGAGACCTCATCAGACCAGGTGAGACCTCATCAGACCAGGTGAGACCTCATCAGACCAGGTGAGCGGTCTCATCAGACCAGGTGAGACCTCATCAGACCAGGTGAGCTCTCATCAGACCAGGTGAGACCTCATCAGACCAGGTGAGACCTCATCAGACCAGGTGAGACCTCATCAGACCAGGTGAGCTCTCATCAGACCAGGTGAGACCTCATCAGACCAGGTGAGCGGTCTCATCAGACCAGGTGAGACCTCATCAGACCAGGTGAGCGGTCACCTGTTCTAGAGCCAACAGGTGAGCGATCAGCTGATCTGCCGGCGTCACATGACAGGACTGTGTGAGCAGCATCCTGTAGTGTTTCAGGTCTGAGATTGTGTTACAAACATTAAAAATGTGTTCAAATTCAAACTGCAGTCGCTGATTTTGATTTATTTTCATTTTTTTTCTTCTGAAGTTTTAAACCGGAGATTAAATAATATTTTACAGAAACAACCAAACAATAAAGTTTATATGTGAACCAATCAAAACGGAGAACACAATAAAGAAAAGGTTCATATTCAGGAGGTCAAGACTTTATTATGTATTATGTATCTCAGATATTAAGATATTAAGAATACATCAACGACAATATTTAAAGGTTTCACTTTATTCTCTAAATGATTTTTTTAATTCTCAGTTATAATAATTCATTTCTCATAATAGATTGAAATCAGTAAAAGTAAATAATCCTGAGATTCATTTTTACCTCAAATGTTGAAAAAACTAAATGAATCTTCTTCTATGAATGAAGCGTGTAGAAACACCTCCTCCTCTTCCTCCTCCTCCTCCTCTTTATCCTCCTCCTCCTCCTCTTTCCTCCTCCTCTTCCTCCTCCTCCTCCTCCTCTTTATCCTCCTCCCTCCTCCTCTTCCTCCTCCTCCTCTTCCTCCTCTTTATCCTCTTCCTCCTCCTCCTCTTCCTCCTCCTCCTCTTTATCCTCCTCCTCCTCTTTCTCCTCCTCTTCCTCTTCCTCCTCCTCCTCTTTATCCTCCTCCCCCTCTTCCTCCTCCCACTCCAGTTCCTAGTGACGTACAGGTAGTTGACGTTACTTCCGGGTTCACCTGGCAGGTAAGGCAGTTTTAAGCGGACTCCTGCTGCTCTCCCGTTTCTCCTTTCCTCCTCCTCCTCCTCCTCCTCCTCCTCCTCCTCCTCGTCCTCCCGCAGTAGAATGAGAAGAGACCCGACGGACGGATCGTGTTGGACAAACTTGTGAGTGAGTGAATTCATTAAAACAAAGAAAAGAGAAAGAGTTTAAAGTTAAAGTGCACCTGAGGAAGAGGACCTGTTGACTTCCTGAGAGAACGCGACGCTGACGTCACGCTGCTGTTTCTATAAATAGTCTCATATTGTTGTGATTCATTGATTCATAAAGCTTCTGCTTTAAAAAATCAGTTTATCACCAAGACTCAACTTCAGAGCTCTGGACACCTGTCTGCCCAAACCAGTTCAGTGTCTCTGACCAAACCAGTTCAGTGTCTCTGACCAGTGTCTCTGACCAAACCAGTTCAGTGTCTCTGACCAAACCAGTTTCTGTGAGTCTGAAACCTGCCGTCTGTTTATCTGTCAGAGATTTATGCAGCATAATAATGAAACATAAATATAGAAGCACAGATTAGTCTAAATGATGAGATGATTTTAAACACCTGGACACTGAACGGTTTTAATCAAACAACAATATTCAACTTTAAGTAAAGACAAATGTGAGTTAAATAACCGATTCATCTTTATTATTATTATTATTATTATTATTATTATTATTATTATTAATATACTAAATACTTTGAATGAATTTAGTGGATGCAGTTCGACGTGAACAGGAATATGTGAATAAATATAATGTATTCATTTTATGAATCCCTGTTCAGTGAAGCAGAAGTCTTTATGTATTTAACATTAAAGTAAGAGTCATATTTAACACATATTTTATTATTGAATTGAAACCAGTTTAAAGGATCAAAAGTTGCTCAGATAGTTAATGAATCATCTAATATTCATGAATCCTTTAGGTTTGAACACTGTGTGTTTTTACTGAACATATTCATAAACCAGGGACAGGTTGGTCTTTGTTCAGGATGGGAGATCAAATGAAGAATCAGCTCGTGAGCGCCATCCACCTGCAGGAGGTGGAGATGCAGGAGAAACCTGCAGACAACCAGCAGGGCAGCAAGAACACAAACAATGGTGAGTGTCAGATCAATAATCAATAATCAATAATCAATAATCAATAAGGAGTTGATAGCAGCCTCTGTTGTTCCTCTTCCGGCCATCAGGGGGCAGCACAGAGTCAAAAATAATGAAATGTAGAATGTGATTTATATATAAACTAGTCTCCACATGAAAAGTTATTAATGAAAATAAATAAAACAAATATATTTCTGATGCACACACACACTAATAATAAACTAATAATAATATTTAATCCAATGGTGATGAAGATGTGATGGTGATGATGGTGATAATGGTGATGAAGATGATGATGGTGATGAAGATGTGATGGTGATGATGGTGATAATGGTGATGAAGATGATGTTGATGAAGATGATGTTGATGAAGATGATGATGATGATGATAATGGTGATGAAGATGGTGATGATGGTGATGATGATGATGATGATGGTGATGATGGTGATGAATGATGATGATAATGGTGATGAAGATGATGGTGATGATGGTGATAATGGTGATGAAGATGATGATGGTGATGATGGTGATAATGGTGATGAAGATGATGATGGTGATGAAGATGTGATGGTGATGATGGTGATAATGGTGATGAAGATGATGTTGATGAAGATGATGATGATGATGATAATGGTGATGAAGATGGTGATGATGGTGATGATGATGGTGATAATGGTGATGAAGATGAAGATGATGATGATGTTGATCTGTCGGCGGTTTGATTCCCTGCAGAGACGTTCTCCGTTGAAGAAGCTGTTGAAACCATCGGATTCGGTCGTTTTCACATCCTGTTGTTTGTCATCATGGGCAGCGCCAACGTGAGCTCATCAATACCGTCAATAATACAGAAATACATATATATATATATATATATATATAATATATAAATATATGTGTGTGTATTAATACCTGTATGTGTGCTTAGATCGTGGAGGCCATGGAGATCATGCTGTTGGCCGTAGTTTCTCCAGAGATCCGCTGTGAGTGGCGTCTAGAAGACTGGCAGGTCGCTCTCGTCTCCACGGTGAGTCCACTTATTGATCTTATATCGATCAATCGAACAATTAATAATGTTGGATTATTGATTATATAGGATGCATTCAGGGGGTCTTGAAATGAATCAATCGATAAAGTACTACTTTACTACAGTTCTACAGTACTACTGTAGTACTGTAGAACTGTAGTACTGCTCATACTCACTGTAGTACTGTAGTACTGCTCATACTCACTGTAGTACTGTAGTACTGCTCATACTCACTGTAGTACTGTAGTACTGCTCATACTCACTGTAGTACTGTAGTACTGTAGTACAGTAGTACTGCTCATACTCACTGTAGTACTGTAGAACTGTAGTACTGCTCATACTCACTGTAGTACTGTAGTACTGCTCATACTCACTGTAGTACTGTAGTACTGCTCATAGTACTGTACATAGTACTGTAGTACTGTAGTACTGCTCATACTCACTGTAGTACTGTAGTACTGTAGTACTGCTCATACTCACTGTAGTACTGTAGTACTGTAGTACTGCTCATACTCACTGTAGTACTGTAGTACTGCTCATACTCACTGTAGTACTGTAGTACTGTAGTACTGCTCATACTCACTGTAGTACTGTAGTACTGCTCATACTCACTGTAGTACTGTAGTACAGTAGTACTGCTCATACTCACTGTAGTACTGTAGTACTGCTCATACTCACTGTAGTACTGTAGTACTGTAGTACTGCTCATACTCACTGTAGTACTGTAGTACTGTAGTACTGCTCATACTCACTGTAGTACTGGTTCTCAGATGGTGTTCCTGGGCTTCATGGTCTGTGGAGTTTTAAGTGGATACCTCGCTGACAGATATGGACGCTGGAAGGTCAGAAACACGTTTATCATACCATATACTTTATGTAGTATACATCATGTGTATATTCCTGTGTATTTATATATATATATATATAACTATATATATATATACTCAGGTGGTGTTTGGAGGGTTTGTGTGGAGCGCGTACTTCTCTCTTCTCACCTCCTTCGCTCCGTCATACGGTTGGTTCATCTTCCTCAGAAGCATGGTGGGATGTGGAGTCGCAGGAGTGTCCCAGGGGTCAGAGCAGCACACACACACACACACACACACACACACACACACACACACACACACACACACACACACACACACACACACACACACACACACACACACACACACACACACTAGCCGCCACATTGTTGATGTTGATGTTGTTGTTTCAGGTTTGTGTTGAAGACAGAGTTCATCCCGGCTAAGTACCGAGCCATCCTCCTTCCTCTGGCCACCGTGAGTCTCCTTTACACGTACAAACCTACAACATGAACCAGAGACTTATTTTTGAAGTCTCGTTATGAGGTCTCGCTAAGAGGTCTCACCTGTCTGATGATGTCATGATGGAGATGTCCCAGCATGCTCTCTGTCTCTGTGTGTCAGATCTTCTGGATGTTAGGCTCCATGCTCATCATCGTTCTGGGGATGTTGGTGGTTCCCACTCTGGGCTGGAGGTGGATGATCCGCCTCTCCGTCACCCCCAGCATCATCCTCATCTTCCTCTTCAAGGTGAGACGTCGCCTCACCTGTCTGTCTGTCCTCACCTGTGTGTCCTCCTCACCTGTGTGTCCTCCTCACCTGTCTGTCTTCACCTGTCTGTCCTCCTCACCTGTCTGTCTTCACCTGTCTGTCCTCCTCACCTGCCTGTCTGTCCTCCTCACCTGTCTGTCCTCCTCACCTGTCTGTCTGTCCTCCTCACCTGTCTGTCTGTCCTCACCTGTCTGTCCGTCTCCAGTTCATCCCTGAGTCGGCTCGTTATAACGTGTCAGCAGGAAACATTCCTGCTGCTCTGGAGACTCTGAAGAAAATCGCTAAAATGAACCGAGCGTCTCTTCCTCCGGGACGGCTGGTGGAGCCGATGGTGGTACGTTTAAATATAATATCAGTATTTATTCATTTCATATCATAATTCATAATTCATAATGAATAAGTTGATATCAGTATTACATCACTCTCTCGTTGTCTCAGGAGCACAGAGGCAGTTGGAGGATTCTGTTCAGTTCTTCGTTCAGGACGACGACTCTGCTGCTGTGGTTCTCATGGTAACGACTCCTCACTCCTACACGTGATCAATAAATGATTATTACTAGGACTTCTGTATGTGGCTTCATTAGACAACAGCAATCATTATAATAATAATAATAATAATAATAATAATAATAATAATAATAAAAACACAGTCCATTAAAACAAGGAAGAAAACATGAAAAGACAAACATTGTCAGTCAAAGTGAATTATTCTCCCTTCAATCGGTTATGATCAATATATGTGATCACTATGTGATCAATATGTTCAATATGTGATCACTATGTGATCAATATGTGATCACTATGTAATCACTATGTAATCAATATGTGATCAATATGTGATCAATATGTAATCACTATGTAATCACTATGTAATCAATATGTGATCACTATGTGATCACTATGTAATCAATCAACAATATGTGATCACTATGTAATCATCAATATGTGATCACTATGTGATCAATATGTAATCAATATGTAATCAATATGTGATCACTATGTAATCACTATGTAATCAATATGTGATCATATGTGATCACTATGTAATCACTATGTAATCAATATGTAATCAATATGTGATCACTATGTGATCACTATGTAATCACTATGTAATCAATATGTGATCACTATGTGATCACTATGTAATCAATATGTAATCAATATGTGATCACTATGTAATCACTATGTAATCAATATGTGATCACTATGTGATCACTATGTAATCAATATGTAATCAATATGTGATCAATATGTGATCACTATGTAATCACTATGTAATCACTATGTAATCAATATGTGATCACTATGTGATCACTATGTAATCAATATGTGATCACTATGTGATCACTATGTGATCACTATGTGATCACTATGTGATCACTATGTAATCAATATGTAATCAATATGTGATCACTATGTGATCACTATGTGATCACTATGTAATCAATATGTAATCAATATGTGATCAATATGTGATCACTATGTGATCAATATGTGATCAATAAATGATCAATACGTCCCTCAGGTTCGTGGCGTCCTTCACGTACTACGGCTCGGTTCTCGGCAGCTCGGAGCTCCTGGAGAAGAACTTGTTGTGTTTGACGGATCCGGATCCAGATCATCTGGTCAAACACCAGAACCAGGACGGACTCTGTCACTGCATCCCGTTCCAGCTCCGGGACTACCAGACCCTGCTCATCAGCTGCCTGGGGGAGGTGGCCTGTGAGTTTAGTATTATTATTATTATTAATATTATTATTAATACTAATATATCTATTAAATTAATCTATTATTATTATTATTATTATTAATTAATATAAACTTAATATACATTGATAGTTTATATCAGCTGCCTGGGGGAGGTGGCCCCTGAGTATAATAGGAGTCATTGTTATTAATATTAATAATGAATTATTATTATTATTATTATTATTATTATTATTTATTAATAATAGATTAATTTAATGTCCTGTCCTGGGGGACAAACGAGCCAGAAAAAACACAACATGTCAACTGTTAAAATATGTCTCCTCTTTGTCCTCCTCTCTCCCCTTTGTCCTCCTCTCTCCTCTTTGTCCTCCTCTCTCCTCTTTGTCCTCCTCTCTCCCCTTTGTCCTCCTCTCTCCTCTTTGTCCTCCTCTCTCCTCTTTGTCCTCCTCTCTCCCCTTTGTCCTCCTCTCTCCTCTTTGTCCTCCTCTTTGTCCTCCTCTCTCCTCTTTGTCCTCCTCTCTCCTCTTTGTCCTCCTCTTTGTCCTCCTCTCTCCTCTTTGTCCTCCTCTCTCCTCTTTGTCCTCCTCCTCTCTCCTCCTCTTTGTCCTCCTCTCTCCTCCTCTCTCCTCTTTGTCCTCCTCTTTGTCCTCCTCTCTCCTCTTTGTCCTCCTCTCTCCTCCTCTCTCCTCTTTGTCCTCCTCTCTCCTCTTTGTCCTCCTCTCCTCCTCTCTCCTCCCAGTGGTCCCAGTAAACATTTGTTTGCTGAACGTGTTGGGGCGGAAGATGAGTCTGACTGTTCTGCAGCTGGGGTCGGCCATCTTGTTCATGTTGCTCAACATCTGCACCTCCATGTAAGAACTTCTGACTTGTAGTCTGACTGGGTCCTGGTTTACCGGGACCTCCAGTTCAACGTTGTCCTGGTTTACCAGGACCTCCAGTTCAACGTTGTCCTGGTTTACCAGGACCTCCAGTTCAACGTTGTCCTGGTTTACCGGGACCTCCAGTTCAACGTTGTCCTGGTTTACCAGGACCTCCAGTTCAACGTTGTCCTGGTTTACCAGGACCTCAAGTTTGATTTGATTTTTTTGATTTGATTTATTTATTTCAGACATATCAAAATACAAATCAAACATCGCAAATAACACCAAACAAAATAAAAAACATGACACTACAATAAACAAAAGCGATGTGCCAATTATTTCACTAAAGTAAGTTCAACGTTGTCCTGGTTTACCAGGACCTCCAGTTCAGACCTCCAGTTCAACGTTGTCCTGGTTTACCGGGACCTCCAGACCTCAAGTTCAACGTTGTCCTGGTTTACGTTGTCCTGGGACCTCCAGTTCAACGTTGTCCTGGTTTACCAGGACCTCCAGTTCAACGTTGTCCTGGTTTACCGGGACCTCCAGTTCAACGTTGTCCTGGTTTACCGGGACCTCCAGTTCAACGTTGTCCTGGTCCAGTTCAACGTTGTCCTGGACCTCCAGTTCAACGTTGTCCTGGTTTACCAGGACCTCCAGTTCAACGTTGTCCTGGTTTACCAGGACCTCCAGTTCAATGTTGTCCTGGTTTACCAGGACCTCGAGTTCAACTTGGTCCTGGTTTACCGGGACCTCCAGTTCAATGTTGTCCTGGTTTACGAGGACCTCCAGTTTACCGGGTCCTGGTTTACCAGGACCTCCAGTTTACCGGGTCCTGGTTTACGAGGACCTCCAGTTTATCAGGTCCTAGTTTACGAGGACCTCCAGTTCAACGTGGTCCTGGTTTACGAGGATCTTCATTTTAACGTGGTCCTGGTTTTATAAGGACCTCCAGTTCAACGTGGTCCCGGTTTACGAGGTCCTCCAGTGTCTCTGGTTCCAGGTTCATTCCGACCTTCTGTCCCGTCTCTCTCCAGGTTCGGGTTCACCGTGCTGCTGTTCCTGCTCCGGTCTCTGGTCTCCATGAACTTCAATGTGGTTTATATTTACACAGCTGAGGTATGTTTGTACTGGTTCTACTGGTAACAGCTGTTTATTGATCAGGTCTCAGGTGTTTATTGATCAGGTAACAGGTGTGTTTGTGTCTCAGGTGTTTATTGATCAGGTAACAGGTGTGTTTGTGTCTCAGGTGTTTATTGATCAGGTAACAGGTGTGTTTGTGTCTCAGGTGTTTATT
>NC_072471.1:202593-215093 GCF_027596085.1 Anoplopoma fimbria | reverse complement strand
TAACAATAACAACGTTTCCTGTTTCCAGTCATGTGACCTGAGCGCTGATGACCTCACCCAGGTGAACTACGATGCCTTTGTGGGTGGGGCCAGTCGCTCCAGAGTGCGTCTGATGGCCAATCAGCTGCAGGCGAAGCTGGACGAGAGCAGTTCTTCTTCTGCTTCTTCTTCTGCAGCGGCTTTACGTCTACAGGTGAGAGACGATTGGTCCTCCAGAGAGGTTCTGATACATAATCAATAATATTTAACTTCCTGTCCATCAGATCAATCAACTGATCCAGTTCATTAAGAGAAGAAGATTCATTTATTGTTTATATAATAATAATAATTAATAATCTGTAGATCAAATGTTTCCGAGTCGGGCTGAACGCAGAATGTCACATTAAAATATTCATTAAGTTATTAATTAACCTGCAGAATGATAATAGAATGAGAAAACATCGAATGATATAAATATATAATTATTCTACATAATCTGGTTCTAATGAAAAATATACACATACAAAGGAATGAGAATATTAATTTATTTGTATTATTATTATTATTATTTCTATTTCTATTATTATTATTATTATTATTATATTTTGTTATTGTTATTGTTATTGTTATTATTGTTATTATTGTTATTATTATTTATTAGTATTATTATTTCGATTATTATTATTATTATTGTTATTACCATTATTATTATGTATTATTATTACTATTATATAAACGTTACCATTAATATATTAATATTAATAATGAACTCATTAATCAATAATAAGACTGTATGTGACTCTCTTCGTGGACCAGCAGGGGGAGCTGATGTCCAGACTCCCCACCCCCTCTGAGCCAGCTGAAGTTCCGGGTCAGACGTCATGGAAACCGGTAAAGACTAGTATAGACCAGAATAGACCAGAACAGACCAATGGAGACCAATAGAGACCAATAGAGACCAGTATAGAACAGTATAGAACAGTATAGACCAATGAAGACCAATAGAACAGTATAGACCAGTATAGACCAAATAGAGACCAATGGAGACCAATGGAGACCAATAGAGACCAATAGAGACCACTATAGAACACTATAGACCACTATAGACCAATGGAGACCAATGGAGACCAATGGAGACCACTATAGAACAGTATAGACCACTATAGACCAATGGAGACCAATGGAGACCAATGGAGACCACTATAGAACAGTATAGACCACTATAGACCAATGGAGACCACTATAGAACAGTATAGACCAGTAGAGACCCATAGAGACCCATAGAGACCAGTAGAGACCAGTAGAACAGATGTACCCTTCAATGACATTCACATAAAGGATAAATGAAGATTATTATTTTTTAAATATTTTATATATTTTATATATTTTATACATTTTATATATTTTATATTTTTTATATTTTATATTTTATGTGTTAAATTCTCCGTCTTGAATAATTGAATTTACCACTTGTGTACTTGTTTGTTTTAAAAACGTTAGATTTCAAAGAGAAACGTTCAATAACTAATCAATAATCATTACCATATAACCATTCACAAATCTGATGAAGAGTGTAGTAGTAACAGTACTAGTACTAGAACTGTTACTACTACACTGGCTTTAGAGTAGTACTACTGGAGTGTCTAAGTACTTAGTACCTGTCTTCCTGTCCGTCTCCGTGGTAACGCCTCCTTCAGAGGAAACGGACTCTGCAGCAGGAACAGATGAGTTTTCGATTCAGAGAGAAGATCAAGTCTCAGTCCCAGGAGCAGGTACAGGCTGCAGTGCATTCTGGGTATCTGTGGTGTTGTGTCAGTGTCTGTTACACACACACACACACACACACACACACACACACACACACACACACACACACACACACACACACACACACACACACATTTGTGCACTGTGACTTTAAGAAGCTCACTCTGACTGAAATAGAGAGTCAGCGGTTGTTTTGGCCTCCGGCTCGGTCTAATTCCTGAAGCTCTGCAGGGCGAACGGTTCATGTGATCAATTAGCCGATCAATAACAAACAGTCTCCACATGAAGCACATGAATGGATCCTATTGAAGACAGCTGAGCTGACTCCAGATCAGCCTGCAGACTGGACTTCCCCTCCGTCTGCTGACACTTTAAAACTAAATATAACTTTATTTATACTGACGCCAGAAGCTCTTTATTGATCATATTGAATATATTGATGATACTGATCATACTGATCATATCGATCATGTCGTCTGTCTGACCCGTACCTTTCCCTCTGCCCCGTACCCGTCTGTCTGCCCCGTACCCGTCTGTCTGACCCTATCCGTCTGTCTGACCCATACCTGTCTCTCTGACCTGTACCCGTCTGTCTGACCCGTATCCTGTCTGTCTGCCCCGTACCTGTCTCTCTGACCTGTACCCGTCTGTCTGACCCGTACCTGTCTCTCTGACCCGTACCCGTCTGTCTGCCCCGTACCCGTCTGTCTGCCCCGTACCTGTCTCTCTGACCCGTACCCGTCTGTCTGACCCGTGACCCGTCTCTCTGACCCGTACTGACCCGTACCCGTCTGTCTGACCCGTACCCGTCTCTCTGACCCTGACCCGTCTCTCTGACCCGTACCCGTCTCTCTGACCCGTACCCGTCTCTCTGACCCGTACCCGTCTGTCTGACCCGTACCTGTCTGTCTCTCAGTCCTCAGGCCGCAGCGCTGTGTGTTTCTTCTGTCAGAAGAGAGTTTACCTGATGGAGCGTCTGAGTGCAGAGAGTCTGTTCTTCCATCGCAGCTGTTTCCAGTGTTTCTCCTGCAGCAGCACTCTGCGACTGGCGGCTTACGCCTTCGACCGGAATCACCGTGAGTCACCAAAGACCTGCTGATCAAACATTTAACATTCAACATGAAATATGAAAGAAATCTGGTTTACAGTCGGACGTTAAACACAGAAACAAGCGACTGAAATTCAAACATGATGATTATGAATCCCTTCTTTATTCTGAACACCAGATGTACATTTTGGAAGCTTCACTGTGATCTCAATCCATAGATTGTTTTCTACCATATGACCATGACGGGTTAATCCATTCTATACATTCTCACTTATTTAATTCCTGTAAGTTACGGTTCTCTTGTCCTTTGACCAGAAAAGCCTGAGGGTCCTTGAACTCATGACTGTGTGTTCACACATACAGTCCACATAATAACTCTTTATGTACATGACTGTGTTCAACTACATCTTGAACTTTAAACCTCTGATTGAAGTATTCACAGTCACACTTCTGCTTTTCTTTTTCTTCTCTGTGTGTTTAAATACATTTTGTGAGATCACTGCACCGTATAGTTGTTCCACAAGGCTCAACATTGGGCCCTCTGCTCCTCTGAATACATTTCAGTTCATTACCTGAGAGATGATAGGGAGTGATGCAGAATCATTTATGTAACAGTATAAACTCATCAGAGGTGTTAACTGTATAATGTTAACTGTATAATGTTAACTAGATAATGTTAACTGGATAATGTTAACTGTATAGTGTTAACTGGATAATGTTAACTGGATAATGTTAACTGGATAATGTTAACTGGATAGTGTTAACTGGATAATATTAACTGGATAATGTTAACTGGATGAAGTTAACTGGATGATGTTAACTGGATAATGTTAACTGGATAATATTAACTGGTTAAAGTTAACTGGATAATGTTAACTAGATAATGTTACCTGGATAATGTTAACTGGATAATGTTAACTGGTTAAAGTTAACTGGATAATGTTAACTAGATAATGTTAACTGGATAATGTTAACTAGATAATGTTACCTGGACAATGTTACCTGGATAATGTTAACTGGATAATATTAACTGGTTAAAGTTAACTGGATAATGTTAACTGGATAACTGCTCAATACAGAATCAACAAAACTGTTTCAAATGTTTCCATAAAGTCGATCTTTACTGTTACTTTATATATGTTTAGTTATTATCAGAAAATCTCATGTTGGGTCTCAAACCAACGGTTTGTTAGTCCGTCTCTCAGTATATTCTGACTTCCTGTCTGGATCTCAGCTCAAAGCTCATTGGTTCCTTCTGAGCTAATCAGCTGTCAACAGCAGAACCTGGATCATCTGTCATCAGTGTGATTTCACACTGATCTGCTGCTCACCACAGTTTACTGATGAACTCCATGGTGTGTGTGTGTGTGTGTGTGTGTGTGTGTGTGTGTGTGTGTGTGTGTGTGTGTGTGTGTGTGTGTGTGTGTGTGTGTGTGTGTGTGTGTGTGTGTGTGTGTGTGTGTGTGTGTGTGTGTGTGTGTGTGTGTGTGGAACAGTTGTAGCCGTGAGCGTTGCTGCCACACTTCTCTGTGGTTATTTATCTGTGTGTGTGTGTTGGTGTGTTTTACACACAATTAACACAATAGCTCAACTTGTTTGTTTGGTGAAATCTCTCAGCAGCCAATCAGAGCGGAGCGGTCACATGACAGAGTTTGAAGTGTGAGGCGGGAGTCGGTTTGAATGTTGCTATAAAAACAGAATGAAGTTCAGCGTTCACACATCTGTCCTGATGTTTCTTCTTCTTCTGCGGTCTCAGGGAGGTTCTACTGTCTTCAGCACTACGACTCTTGTCTGGGCGCTCCGACGGCGAGGACCAGAGCGACCTCCCACCGAGCCTCCATCGTAAGGAAACGTTCTGTCTAATAAAGTTCTGAGATTCAAAATATTAGAAGGAGAAATTGTCAAGAAATGTAAAATTCTAATAACAATCAATACCTTTGTTTTTGTCAGTGGCAGTTAGAATAGGTGTTTGTTTTCTCCACAGGCGTTTCTGGGTTTATCTTTGCACTAAAACAATCAATAACTGGTCATAATATTTGATCAATGTGTTTGTTTTTCTCCACAGGCGTCTCTGGGTTCAGCTCCTTCACGATCCTCTGCAGACTCTCGGGTCTCTGCTGACCGTCGTCGGTCCTCAGGTGAGCTCAGTTCACCTGCGTCATCCTTTCAGTGTTCATACCTGTTCACACTGAGCGTGCTCCTTAAACTGGGATCACTGTGGGCTTTAGTGTGTGTGTGTTTCTGTGTGTGTCTGTGTGTGTGTGCGGCTGTGCTGGTGTGTCTGCAGTGGTTTCTGTGATGATGGCGACGCCGGAGAGGATCGAGCTGGAAAACTACCGCCGGAGCTCGACGGCGATGGAGGCGGAGCTGCTGGAGGAGCCCGAGGAGCCCGAGGAGCCCGAGGAGGTCTCTGAGGAGACACTGAACCACTTCAACCTCAGCAGGGACCAGAGAGTCCACCACAGATCCAGGTCTGACCCGCTCTGTGGGGCCGTTCTTGTAGAAAAATGTTGTAAATGTGTTTATGTCGCTGTATCTCAATCAGAGTCCAGATCCAAATCTATATTCAGTTTCGTCTTCACATTTACAAAATTCAATTGTAGATTGAATTTTTTCCACAACTCTCCACACACATTGAGAAATAGTTTTTAACAATAATGGCCCCAATGCTTCTCTGTATGGAAGGTCATTAACGCCAACAGAAGATTAAATAAATACATGGACTATTAAACATGATAGATCCTTTAACATATAGAGACAATTTAAAAATATGACTTTATAAGAGAAATATTATAACTTCTCATATCAAAATTACGACCTTTAAGATTTTAAGAATTATATGTAACAATGCCCTAAAAACAATGTATGGTCTTAAAATATAGAACCCCAAAATGATGTCAAAACATCAAATTTATGACAGTTTATGAGTTTGTGGTATAGATTTATTTTAAATACAGCATGTGATTTAAGTTAAAACAATTCTAGACTTTTAATTATTATTATTATTATTTATGTCAAAATGCTGCCTCCTTATGTCATTATATTTTGGAAACTAATCAGAATTATGATATTTATTATAAATATAAATGTATTAATATTTTTTATTTCATTTAATCCGGTTTTGATCTTCCATATATCTCGTCTCCTCCTCCCTCCTCAACAGTCTGAACTCGTGTTTGTCTATTTCAGTTCAGAGTCAGAGATGGAGGAAGAAGAGGATGAAGGTCGTCGTCATCGTGTGACTTCAGAAGAGGCTAAAACTTCATGGAGGGAAACTCTGCAGCAGCACCTCCACCTGGAGGAGGAGGAAGAGGAAGAGGAGGAGGAGGAGGAGGAGGAGGAGGAGGAGGAGGAGGAGGAGGAGGAGGGTGAAGAGGTTGAGTCCAGTGACGGTGAGTCTCAGGGTGTTGTTCTCTGCTTGTTATGTGTTGTGTGTACCTATGTTGAATACACTTCCTGTAAGTCGCTTTGGATAAAAGCGTCTGCTAAATGACTGTAATGTAATGTAATATATATATATATATACATACATGTACAGCGGGTAAAATAAGTGTTGAACACGTCACCATTTTTCTCAGTAAATATATTTCTAAAGGTGCTATTGACATGACATTTGTCATGTCAATAGCATTGCCTTGTCAGTGCAAATGAATATCAGCTGGTTCAGTCCCAACTGATGGCCTATAAAAAGGTGTCTCGTTACCAAGGTGTCACACAAGAAACATCTCATGATGGGTGAAAGCAAAGAGCTCTCTCAAGACCTTCACAACCTTATTGTTGCAGAACATACTGATGGCATTGGTTCCAGAAGGATTTCTAAACTTCTGAATGTTCCAGTGAGCACTGTTGGGGCCATAATCCGGAAGTGGAAAGAACATCATTTCACCATAAACCGGCCACGACCAGGTGCTCCTCGCAAGGTTTCTGACAGAGGAGTGAAAATAATTATCAGAAGAGTTGTCATAGAGCCAAGGACCACTAGTGGAGAGCTTCAGAAAGACCTGGAATCAGCAGGTACAATTGTTTCAAAGAAAACAATAAGTAATGCATCAACCGCCGTGGCCTGTATGCACGCTCACCACGCAAGACTCCACTGCTGAAGAAAAAGCATGTTGAAGCTCGTTTAAAGTTTGCTGCACAACATTTAGACAAGCCTGTGAAATACTGGGAGGATATAGTCTGGTCAGATGAGACCAACATGGAACTCTTTGGATGCCATAATACACACCATGTTTGGAGGTCAAATGGCACTGCACATCACCCCAAAAACACCAGACCAACAGTGAAGTTTGGAGGTGGAACATCATGGTGTGGGGCTGGTTTTCAGCATACGGCACTGGCAAACTTCATATAATTGAAGGAAGGATGAATGGAAAAATGTACCGAGACATTCTTGATAAAGATCTGCTGCCATCTAGCAGGATGATGAAGATGAAACGAGGGTGGACATTTCAGCAAGACAATGATCCCAAACACACAGCCAAGGAAACTCTCCACTGGTTTCAGAGAAAGAAAATAAAGCTGCTAGAATGGCCCAGCCAATCACCTTGAATCCAATAGAAACTCTATGGAAAGAACTAAAGATCAGAGTTCATAGAAGAGGCCCACGGAACCTTCAAGATCTGAAGACTGTTTGTGTGGAAGAATGGGCCAAAATCACACCTGAGCAATGCATGCCACTAGTTTCTCCATACAGGAGGCGTCTTGAAGCTGTCATTACCAACAAATGCTTCTGTACCAAGTATTAAATACATTTCAGTAAGCGTGTTCAATACTTTTTCCCTGTGTCATTCCATTTTATTACACATAACTTAATTTCTGAACTTATTTGTTTGGTTTTCTTTTTACATCTGGTGAAAATGTCATGTCAATAGCACCTTTAGAAATATATTTACTGAGAAAAATGATGACGTGTTCAATACTTATTTTACCCACTGTATGTATTTATATATATGTTTATATGTGTTGTGCTGTGATGTGGTGTTGTGTGTCCTCCTGCTTGTAGATATGAGTTGTTGTTGTTGTTGTTGTTGTTGTTGTTGTTGTTGTTGTTGTTGTTGTGTGATGTGGTGTTGTGTGTCCTCCTGCTGGTAGATATGTGTTGTTGTTGTTGTTGTTGTTGTGTGATGTGGTGTTGTGTGTCCTCCTGCTGGTAGATATGTGTTGTTGTTGTTGTTGTGTGATGTGGTGTTGTGTGTCCTCCTGCTGGTAGATATGAGTTGTTGTTGTTGTTGTTGTGTGATGTGGTGTTGTGTGTCCTCCTGCTGGTAGATATGAGTTGTTGTTGTTGTTGTTGTGTGATGTGGTGTTGTGTGTCCTCCTGCTGGTAGAGGGGGAGTACAGTCCGTTGGAGATGGAGCGACGTTCAGGCCTTTGGCTCCTGTTAGAGGAGGAGACAGGTAGAATAAGATAAGATAATCCTTTATTAGTCCCGCAGCGGGGAAATTTGCAGGCTCCACACAAAACCAAACTACATTTAAAAAAAACATCAAATCTAGATGAACTTTATCTGAACCTTATAATTAATAACTCAATTATGAATCATAAACCCCTAAATTAGTATTATCAAAATTATGGTACCCAGCTTACGCCAAGGAACACTTCCAAATGTTGTATAAATCAATTAAGTCTCAATCTCAGGTAAGGAGTTCTCACCATAGTGTGCAGAGACCTATTATTTCAAACTCACGACTGCTGAACAGTGAATAAATGATTTAACCTATAAACCTAAAAATCAAACCACAAATTTAATTGATTGACATTGATCAATGACATGACTCACTGATTCTACCTGGTCACGTGTAATCCTTTTCATTTATATGTGGTTCATCGTCATTCATTGTACTCTTCAACACATTCTTTATTAATTCTAATAATTTGTTATTTTTAATCATTTATTCATGCATTTCCTGTTTTGTTGTTTAGTTATGTAGTAAGTACAATAAATATTTATTTTATAAAGTACTTGATAATTTGATTTGTGTGTATATGAAATAATATGTCCCTGTACACCATGACAAGAACTCTGTAGCAGCCCTGAGATTGAAGTTTTCGAAGTATTTGAATATTTCGCTTTTTACCAAAATTGGGTGGCGTCCTAAATTCAATCCAAATTTACATTTTCTTAATTAAACTAACGGTGTTAGTTAGTATACTGTCTATGGTGTACAGAATAATGTGGGCAAAGTACTTTGTGCTTTGTAATTTATACTCTATATAGTGTACTCCTGACATTCTTTCCTCCATCTGTCCCTCTCAGACGAGGAGTTTTCTCCTCTCATCTCCCAAAGCATCTCCTCAGCAGCAGGAAGTGACATCACACACTGTGACACACCTGCCTCCACCTCGCCGTCTTGCATCACCTCCTTCACACCTCCATCTGAGACTTTGCCCAGCGCCAACACGCCGTCAACTGCCTCCTTTGTCACCACGTCTGACTCCGCCCCAGATGAGGACGGAGACAATGCTCTGCCCACACAGCACACACCTGTCGTTGTCATGGAGACAGCTGTTCAGAGGCAACCTGCTCTCCTCCATGACAGAGAGGCAGGGCCAGATGTTGAACTGGCGGGATCAGAGAAAGAGGAGGCGGGGTCTTACGGGGTGAGGAAGGGAAGGGGACCTAGAGGGGCCCACAGCCTCCCCCCTTTGCAGGGTCGGGGCGGGTCAGTCCTCTTCCATCTGAAGGGTCCCGGAACAGCTCAACCCCCCAGACAGGTGGAGGTGGAAGGGGGCGGGGCCAGAAACCTGTTGAGGTCTGTCTTTTTAGGAAACAGGAAGGAGAAGAAGAAGAAGAAGAGGGGCAGGACTTTACCTCCTGGTGCAGAGAGGGACACAGCCAATCAGAGGAGAGCTACAGGTGATGACATCATAAAGAAACACGATGAGTTCACAGTGATTGTGTCATACAGTAACTTTACTTCCTCAATTGTTGTCTTCAGATGTGAGAGGAGGCCTGACAGAAGAGTCTGATCTGGACTCGTCAGCTCTGCTGCAGAGATGTTCACTGAAACCAGGAAACAACGTAAGACTCAAACACACCTTTGTCAATGACATCATCATTATATCACATTTACACATAAAGATTTGCCTGGTTAATGTCAGGAGGTCTAGTGGTTATTACCTCGTACCCACCAGAGACCCAACAGTATCAAGACAATAAGCTTCTCTTTATGAAATAGAAGTACAGGTTTTACGGTCTAGGTAAAACCACAATCCATGGAAACCTGTGAGGAGAGAAAGAAGCAAAGTTTTTAATGTGTTAATGGGAAATGAATATATACAGATGGAGAGGAAGAGGAGAGAGAGGAGCTCAGTGTATCCTAGGAAGCCCTTCAGCAGTCTAGGCCTAAAGCAGCATAAATAGGGGTTGGTCCAAAAAACCTTCCCTAAGTATAAACCTAAAGTTGAGTATTTGTGCTGAGTTATGGTATCAGACTAATAACTGGATTCAATCCCCCCTTAGAGGTCTTCCTGTTAACTGTCTTATTCTGATATTTGTAGCTTCGTTTGGATTTGTCTGACCTCATGTCTGAAATCCAGAGGGTCACGATAAAAGAGGACCAGGAGGTATCAGCTGTGTTAGATTCAGGAAACAGTGTTCTGTCGTGTCATCAGTGTTTTAGGTTGTTGGTAGTTTGAGTACTGTGGCTGACTTTTATTATAGTCAAATAGAGACTCGATGAATGTCGTTATCTCCATATTTCAATTGACCCAAAGCTCCAGACCGGAGACTTGGACTTGACTGCTTATAGACTTGATGTGTGTTTTGACCCTTGTGAACTTCCAGAATATTTAAATATACGGCATCTGCATTAAAAAGAACTTGATACTTGACAAGATGTCAGAGTTGATCAGGTGTTGGTGTTCAAACCAACTTGATATTTGACTTTTCTGGACTGCTGAGAGACTTTTTAGAATACCTTGAGGTTTGATATGGTCTCTTCTTGACCTATTCAGATTTAATTTGTCTTGACTGACTTGAGACTTGTTTCGACTGACTCATACAAGTCTCAAATGAGTTCTTCTTGTCTAAACTGACTTTCGACTTGTCTTGACTTTAATTTGTCCGGACAGTCGACATATCTCAAGTTGGTCAGGACAGAAGTCTTGTACTAACTGACTAGATCTTGTCACATCTGACGTGAAACTCATATCGACTGACTTCTTTTTTTATCTCAAGTGACTAAAAGTTTGTCCCGATCGACTTGAGTACTGTCTCCACCATTTGAAACTTGTATCGAAAATTTGAGACCTGACTTGGACTTGTTTTGAGTGACTGGAGATTGACATGACATACGAGTGTCAAGTGGCTTGAGGGTGAGATTAAGACTTGACTCAACTGACTTGGACTGGTCTTGACTGTCTTCACATTATTGTGAAATATTTTAGACTTAATATGGATTCGTCACACCTGACTTGAGACTCGACTTGGACGTGTCCTTGAAGACACAGAAACCATAGACATGTTAGAGTGTTAGTTCAGTGTTTGTTGGGACCTGGTGTTGTTTAAATCACTCTGTTTGTTTGATTGTTTCTGTGCTTCATGTCTCTCAGCCGGCGTACATTCCTCACGCTCTGGCTTTTAAACGAGCGTATGCCATCAAGGTACAGAACCGAGTCCTCTTCTGTCTGGTTCATAGTCCAGACTCTCTGCTAGACTCCCTGGGATGGATTCACGTGGTTGTTTGTCTTGTTTCAGAAACGCTCTCCGAAGGACAGAGTCCCCCTCCAGGACTCTGACGGACAGTCCTCGTGTCCAACAGAGGTGTTAGGGGTCCTGGCCCAGCCAATGGAGCCGTCGAGTCTAAGTGTGAAGGAGACCATGTTCCAGATGGGAGAAAAAGACGAAGATGAAGACCTGGATGCCAAAATCACCCGACGAGTTCAGAGAGCTGCTAGAAGAAAAGCAAAACAGGAACAGCTGAAGAGACTCCACAAGGCTCAGGTGAGTGTACCTGGGGACAGAGACAGTCAGGGTAAAAGACCAGGTCCACACTAGGACAGAGACAGTCAGGGTTAAAGACCAGGTCCACACTAGGACAGAGACAGTCAGGGTTAAAGACCAGGTCCATATGAGGACAGAGACAGTCAGGGTTAAAGACCAGGTCCACCTGAGGACAGAGACTGTCAGGGTGAAGGCCCAGGTCCACATGAGGACAGAGACTGTCAGGGCTGAAGACCAGGTCCACATGAGGACAGAGACAGTCAGGGTGAAGGCCCAGGTCCACATGAGGACAGAGACTGTCAGGGTGAAGGCCCAGGTCCACATGAGGACAGAGACTGTCAGGGCTGAAGACCAGGTCCACATGAGGACAGAGACAGTCAGGGTGAAGGCCCAGGTCCACATGAGGACAGAGACTGTCAGGGCTGAAGACCAGGTCCACCTGAGGACAGAGACACATGGAGGAGGTCCTGGTACCAGTCCAGTGGCATACCCATTAGCTTTTATAAAATATTTATGAATTTTACCCTCAAACTGAACTCATTAATACTGAATGAAGTACTTTGAGGACAGTTTTGTTTTCTCAAAGGTTCTGTAACTTATTTTAAGGAGCTGAGATCCTCTTTCACTCCAGAATCTGGCATCAGAGTCAGTGTGACCCTGAACCAGCTACAAGACGTAAAACCTGTTGGTTCAGGTTCAGATGAACTCTGGAGTGTTTGTGTGGTTTCTTTGGTCCTGATTTCATCACACTCTGATGTG
>NC_072471.1:172593-197593 GCF_027596085.1 Anoplopoma fimbria | reverse complement strand
GAACAGCTCCTTCCTATCTCCAGGCCATGAAGCCCTACACCCCCCCACCACTCCTCTCTGCTGCCTCGGGGTGACTGGTTGCCCCGTCGCTCAGAGGTCCCTGCAGCCGATCCACCCGGTCACAGCTTCTTTCTGTCCTGACCCCTCAGTGGAGGAATGAACTCCCCACTGACCTCAGGACAGCAGAGTCACTGCCCATCTTCCAGAAGTTCATGAAGTCACTACTACTGAGGTTTATAGGAATACACGGCTCAACAGAGCTGTGACTCTCTGTCAGCCTGGCTACAGTGCTGAAGAGAACCCTGGGCTTGTTCTTATTTAAATCTATTAATGCTGAATAATAGGCTGCTCTAGCATTACGGAGGGCCTTCTTATATATTTTAAGACTGTCTCACCAGACTAACCGCGCTTCATCCACACTGGTGGAACGCCATATCCTTTCAAGTTTACGTAATGTTTGCTTTAATTCACGGGTTTGAGGGTTATACCATGGAGCAAACCTCCTTTCTTTTATTAGCTTCTTTTTTAGAGGAGCTATAGAGTCTAGTGTCATTCAGTGAGCATGCAGCACTATCAACAAGATGGTCAATCAATCTGAGAGTCCTCTGTTATATGGAGACAGACTAAAGCTAGAGTAGGAGTCCTCTGTTATATGGAGACAGACTAAAGCTAGAGTAGGAGTCCTCTGTTATATGGAGACAGACTAAAGTTAGAGTAGGAGTCCTCTGTTATATGGAGACAGACTAAAGTTAGAGTAGGAGTCCTCTGTTATATGGAGACAGACTAAAGTTAGAGTAGGAGTCCTCTGTTTATGGAGACAGACTAAAGCTAGAGTAGGAGTCCTCTGTTATATGGAGACAGACTAAAGTTAGAGTAGGAGTCCTCTGTTATATGGAGACAGACTAAAGTTAGAGTAGGAGTCTCTGTTATATGGAGACAGACTGTTAGTCCTCTGTTATATGGAGACAGACTAAAGTTAGAGTAGGAGTCCTCTGTTATATGGAGACAGACTAAAGTTAGAGTAGGAGTCCTCTGTTATATGGAGACAGACTAAAGTTAGAGTAGGAGTCCTCTGTTATATGGAGACAGACTAAAGTTAGAGTAGGAGTCCTCTGTTATATGGAGACAGACTAAAGTTAGAGTAGGAGTCCTCTGTTATATGGAGACAGACTAAAGTTAGAGTAGGAGTCAGACTCTGTTATATGGAGACAGACTAAAGCTAGAGTAGGAGTCCTCTGTTATATGGAGACAGACTAAAGTTAGAGTAGGAGTCCTCTGTTATATGGAGACAGACTAAAGTTAGAGTAGGAGTCCTCTGTTATATGGAGACAGACTAAAGTTAGAGTAGGAGTCCTCTGTTATATGGAGACAGACTAAAGCTAGAGTAGGAGTCCTCTGTTATATGGAGACAGACTAAAGCTAGAGTAGGAGTCCTCTGTTATATGGAGACAGACTAAAGTTAGAGTAGGAGTCCTCTGTTATATGGAGACATGTTAATGAATTAAACCCTGAAGAAATCGCTTCTTTAAATTTAGCTACAGCATTATCAGATAGACATCTAGTGTAGAAACTTTTGCCTAATGGCGTACACTCTGGTAGAACAAATTCAAAGGTTATTAGATAATGTTCTGATAAAAGAGAGTTCTGTTGAGAGACAATTACATTTTCTATTTCAATACCATAAACCAGAACAAGGTGGAGGGTTAAAACAGTGAGTGGGTTTATGTACACACTGACAGAAGCCACTAGAATCTAGTAATGAACTAAACGCAGTACTAAGGCTATCATTATACACATCCACATGGATATTAAAATCACCTACAATAATAACTTTATCTGTCTTAAGGACTAAACTAGATAAAAACTCTGAGAATTCAGATATGAATTCAGAATACACACCTGGTGCACGGTACACTATAACAAAGAGAACTGACTTTAATGCTTTCCCGCTCGGGTTTGAAAGACTAAGAACAAGGCTTTCAAATGAGTTGTAATTTAATTTAGGTTCAGGGTTTATTAATAGGCTTGAGTTAAAGATGGCTGCTACTCCACTTAATAATATGAGTATTAATATAACTTGGAGGAGTTGATTCATTAAGGCTAACGTACTCTTCATGACACAGCCAGGTTTCAGTAAGACAAAGTCATTATATTCCTTTATTGATCCCCATGGGGGAAATTCAAGTGTTGCAGCAGCTCAACTACACAGACACAGACAATAAATACACATATTATACAACTACACAGACAATAAATACATGACAATAAATTAACATACTATACAACTACACAGACAATAAATACACATACTATACAACTACACAGACAATAAATACACATACTATACAACTACACAGACAATAAATACACATACTATACAACTACACAGACAATAAATACACATACTATACAACTACACAGACAATAAATACACATACTATACAACTACACAGACAATAACTACACATACTATACAACTACACAGACAATAAATACACATACTATACAACTACACAGACAATAAATACACATACTATACAACTACACAGACAATAAATACACATACTATACAACTACACAGACAATAAATACACATACTATACAACTACACAGACAATAAATACACATACTATACAACTACACAGACAATAAATACACATACTATACAACTACACAGACAATAAATACACATACTATACAACTACACAGACAATAAATACACATACTATACAACTACACAGACAATAAATACACATACTATACAACTACACAGACAATAAATACACATACTATACAACTACACAGACAATAAATACACATACTATACAACTACACAGACAATAAATACACATACTATACAACTACACAGACAATAAATACACATACTATACAACAAAATAAAAAATAGAACAGGAATAAAAATGTACAGTAAAAAAATAGAACAGGAATAAAAATGTACAGTAAAAAAATAGAACAGGAATAAAAATGTACAGTAAATCAATATGATTATCTGATATTAAATCATTTACTAGTACACCCTTAGATGACAGAGATCTGATATTTAAGAGTCCACATTTAACTGTCCTGTTTTGATGCACTGTTAACTTTTAACTTTTATTAAGTTATTTTGTATAACTCCTCTTCTGTTGACTTTAAATAATTGAAGTGGCCGTGGGGCAGACACAGTCTCTATAGGGTAACTGGGTGGGTAACTGGGTGGTAACTGGGTGGGTAACTGGGTGGTAACTGGGTGGGTAACTGGGTGGGTAACTGGGTGGTAACTGGGTGGGTAACTGGGTGGTAACTGGGTGGTAACTGGGTGGGTAACTGGGTGGTAACTGGGTGGGTAACTGGGTGGTAACTGGGTGGTAACTGGGTGGGTAACTGGGTGGTAACTGGGTGGGTAACTGGGTGGTAACTGGGAGGGTAACTGGGTGGGTAACTGGGTGGGTAACTGGGTGGGTAACTGGGTGGTAACTGGGTGGGTAACTGGGTGGTAACTGGGTGGGTAACTGGGTGGGTTACTGGGTGGGTAACTGGGTGGGTAACTGGGTGGTAACTGGGAGGGTAACTGCTCCAAAGGAAGCACAGAGAAGTGTGAAAGACTGCGACTCTGCTTCTGCTTCCTGGTCTGAACTCTGGGTCATGGATTAGGTCCACTAATGAACCGGGTCAGATTTCTAGAGATGAGATCCGCTCCATCCAAAGTAGGATGGATGCCGTCTCTCCTCATCAGACCAGGCTTTCCCCAGAAAGTCTGACAATCGTCTACGAAGCCCACATTGTTTGCAGGACACCACCTCGACAGCCAGCGGAATGATGACATGATGACTATACATCTCATCATTGATCAGGTTATACATCTCATCATTGATCAGGTTATACATCTCATCATTGATCAGGTTATACATCTCATCATTGATCAGGTTATACATCTCATCATTGATCAGGTTAAACATCTCATCATTGATCAGGTTATACATCTCATCATTGATCAGGTTAAACATCTCATCATTGATCAGGTTATACATCTCATCATTTAGGTTACATCTCATCATTGATCAGGTTATACATCTCATCATTGATCAGGTTATACATCTCATCATTGATCAGGTTATACATCTCATCATTGATCAGGTTATACATCTCATCATTGATCAGGTTATACATCTCATCATTGATCAGGTTATACATCTCATCATTGATCAGATTAGGGAGAGGGCCAGAGAACACTACGGAGTCCGACATCGTCTTTGCGTATGAACACACCGATTCCACGTTAACTTTAGTGACCTCCGAGCGACGTAATCGGTGTCATTACCGCCGACGTGAATAACAATCGTACTGTATTTACGTTTAGCCTGAGCCAGCAGGGGACTCTATGTCGTATGTTTATGTATATATATGTGTGTATATATGTATATATCTATGTATATATGTATGTATATATGTATGTATATATGTGTATATATGTATGTATATATCTATGTATATATTGTATATATATGTGTGTATATATGTATGTATATATGTATATATGTATGTATGTATATATCTATGTATATATCTAGATGAGTTAAGATGAGTGAAGATGTGAGCTATGAGTGTTGGATGTTTAAAGGTAAAGCAGGTAATGAGCCGCTGTAATAAAGAATATCACACAACTGACTAGTTCTCACTGGAGCTGCAAAAGCACGCTATCACTCCTCAGGTGCACTGGTCACTCCTCAGGTGCACTGGTCACTCCTCAGGTGCACTGGTCACTCCTCAGGTGCACTGGTCACTCCTCAGGTGCACTGGTCACTCCTCAGGTGCACTGGTCACTCCTCAGGTGCACTGGTCACTCCTCAGGTGCACTGGTCGCTCCTCAGGTATCAGACGAAAGGCTTATATTTATTAAAAATGAAACACCAAAGTATGGTTTACAATTTGTACTACCTTGTCATTTGCAAGTGCATTCATCATTTCAAGTGTTGATTGTAGAAAGAAATGTTATGTTTAATGAATAATAAATATAATGTTTAATATATAATATATAATATGTAATATATAGTGTTTAATATATAATATAATATATAATATATAATGTTTAATATATAATATATAATATATAATATATAATACATAATACATAATATATAATATATATATATATACATAATATATAATATATAATATATAATATATAGTGTTTAATATATAATACATAATATATAATATATAATATATAGTGTTTAATATATAATACATAATATATAATATATAATATATGATGTTTAATATATAATACATAATGTTTAATGTTTAATGTTTAATATATCATTTATAATATTTAGGTTTAGTTGTAAAGTTGTTTGTTCTACTTTAAAAGGTCATAACTATTAAATCAATACGTTAAACAGCCTCTAGGTGGTGCTGTTTGTTAGGCCACATACTGTAGTATAAGTACAATACTACTGCAGTACTTTACTGCTCAGACTTCATTTAGATTATGTAGTACACGACTGTCATCCCCTGTTGTGACTTCCTGAATGATTAACTGTGTTGATTTATGATGTGTTGTTTGTGGGGAAAGGGAACTCTGTCATACTAAATAAATACTTATAATAAATACTCCACTGTTCAGTACTTCTCTGAGTATTTACATTCTGTTACTTTCTACTTGTACTGTTACATTTCAGAGCATCATATGTATCTGAGTATTTTAAATGATACATTATGAATTAAAACATGTATATTTATTTATATCTTTTTTCTTTTTGTTTAGTGAACAGATGAACCAGCAGCAGTGAGTGTTTCATATGATTCATATTAAAACATGTTTTTATATTTATATTAAACATGTTTTTATATTTATATTAAACATGTTTTTATATTTATATTAAACATGTTTTTATATTTATATTAAAAACATGTTTTTATATTTATATTAAACATGTTTTTATATTTATATTAAAACACACGTTTTAATATTTATATTAAACATGTTTTTATATTTATATTAAAACACACGTTTTAATATTTATATTAAACATGTTTTTATATTTATATTAAAACACACGTTTTAATATTTATATTAAAACACACGTTTTAATATTTATATTAAACACAAAATGCATTCAAACAGTTTCTTTATTATCATTGACTTATATTCATATAGACGCTACACATGTTGTACTTATATATTAATAATTTATTGTACACATACAATATTAATATTTGTATACATTTTACTAGAATAAATGATTGTTTCTCATCACTTGTTCACACGTTATTTGACACATGCTTGTTTTTAAAGAAGTCTGATGGAACAGCTGCTGTTATGAAACAGTGTTTCTTCATCAGTACTTCCTCATTCTTCTTCTTCTTCTTCTCTGGTGTCAAAGGTTCACACTAGATCAGATCTACAGGACTTTATTATTTATGATTAGAAATATTACAGTGGTAACTGTTGCACCGTTGAACGGCATGCTGGGTAATGATGCAGATTTGATGTTTGATTTAATGAAGAAAGAGAGAAACAGTTTACTTCAGATGTGTTTATTTCTTCTTCTGTGAACTTTTACAAAGAAACAACCGAACCAGAGAATGAAGTAACACAAGAACACTGATTCTGGTTTCCTGTTACAGGTCTGTGGTCTGACTGGTTTCAACTGGTTTCCTGTTACAGGCTGGTGGTCTTACTGGCATCCACCTTCAGGTCCTTGGCAACCAGCCCGGCGGTGACTGGATGCATCGCTGCTCTGTGAGCCTGAAACACTCGAAGTGCTTCTTCACGGTACTTCTCATAGTTGACACAGAGTATACACACTGTACACAGAGTATACAGAGTATACACAGAGTATACACAGACTGTACACAGAGTATACACACAGTACACAGAGTATACACACTGTACACAGAGTATACACAGACTGTACACACTGTACACAGAGTATACACAGACTGTACACAGAGTATACACACTGTACACAGAGTATACAGAGTATACAC
Organism: Anoplopoma fimbria; assembly: GCF_027596085.1. Taxonomy (NCBI): domain Eukaryota; kingdom Metazoa; phylum Chordata; class Actinopteri; order Perciformes; family Anoplopomatidae; genus Anoplopoma; species Anoplopoma fimbria. Next base: position 190,600 of record NC_072471.1, on the reverse strand, counting down.
AGAGTATACACAGACTGTACACAGAGTATACACAGAGTATACACAGACTGTACACAGAGTATACAGAGTATACACACTGTACACAGAGTATACAGAGTATACACAGAGTATACACAGACTGTACACAGAGTATGCAACTCACTACTGGAGCCCCGGCGTCGGCCATCAGACCTCTGGAGCTCGTCCAGAAAGCTGCAGCTCGTCTGGTGTTCAATGACCCAAGTTCTCCCACACAACTTCCCTTCTCCGTTCTCTACACTGGCTCCCTGTAGGAGCATCCAGCTACAGACTCTGGTGCCTACAGGGCAGTGAGAGGAACAGCTCCTTCCTATCTCCAGACCATGAAGCCCTACACCCCCCCACCACTCCTCTCTGCTGCCTCGGGGTGACTGGTTGCCCCGATGCTTCCTGGTCATTCTGCTTTTTACATTAAAACATTAAACAGACATCAATAATACCCTAAAAATAAACCCGATTATAAAACAATGGGCTGAAATGATAAAAACATACTGCTGAGTGGTCGTCTTCAGTATATTCAGTTATTGAGTTTGTACCGTTGTTAACACCTTATTTTGAAAACCAGTCGTGTTTCCTTCCTCTTACGTTAAAAACATTAACCGTCTGGTGATTTGACACAAACATATAAAACAAATTCATTAACTTGTTTTCTAAAGTTAATGGTGTCAAAGGTTCACACTAGATCAGATCTACAGGACTTTATTATTTATGATTAGAAATATTACAGTGGTAACTGTTGCACCGTTGAACGGCATGCTGGGTAATGATGCAGATTTGATGTTTGATTTAATGAAGAAAGAGAGAAACAGTTTACTTCAGATGTGTTTATTTCTTCTTCTGTGAACTTTTACAAAGCCCACCCTAGCTTTAATGAAGAAAGAGAAACAGTTTACTTCAGATGTGTTTATTTCTTCTTCTGTGAACTTTTACAAAGAAACAACCGAACCAGAGAATGAAGTAACACAAGAACACTGATTCTGGTTTCCTGTTACAGGTCTGTGGTCTGACTGGTTTCAACTGGTTTCCTGTTACAGGCTGGTGGTCTTACTGGCATCCACCTTCAGGTCCTTGGCAACCAGCCCGGCGGTGACTGGATGCATCGCTGCTCTGTGAGCCTGAAACACTCGAAGTGCTTCTTCACGGTACTTCTCATAGTTGAAGAGTTCTCTGGAGTACAAGTACACAAAGAGAACGATTTTAAATCAAAGATAAAGTACAAGTACACAGAGCCACAGGAGTACTGCTTTTAACAAATATTCATAAGTACCTGAAGAGCGGCCTGGTGTACTTCATCCTGCCCTGCTCCGTCGCCATCTTTATCGCCATGGGAACCGCTTCCTCCCACCTGGACCGCACACACAACCGGAGCCACCTGGAGGGAGAAGAGCCAATCACCAGGAGGCTGCCAGGGAGGAGGCGGAGTTTCAAAAGAGGGACCTGATCCAGGACTCTTACCTGAAGCGGATCTCTGAGTTCATGATGGCGTTGAGATCATAAACCTCCTGCATCTTCTTCACATGAGTCAGAGGAAGAGGATCCTGAAGGAACAAACACCTGACGTGAGCTGTGGTGGACTGAGGTGAAGTGAGGTGGACTTTCAGTGAAGTGGACTGTGGTGGTTTACCTCCTGAAGCAGGAGGGACAGGAACTCGATGACCTGGTGGGACGACAGCGTCTTCACATCGCACTCTTTAAAGCTGCTCAGGTCCTGGTCTTTGGCCTGAAGGGGGGCAGAAGACGGAGGTTTGACTCTGAACACAAAAGAGTAATAATCCCGGGACCACGTGGGGTCCAGGTCTTACCTTGATCCACCTCTGGCTCAGAGCGATGCAGGCGTCGGCCAGCGTGGTGTCGTACCTGAACACAACGATAGAACATCATCAGAACACAGGGACCAGGTTTACAGACCGGAGGACCCGGTGGAGGTCTGACGGGATCCACTCACTGAGGTTTGACTGGAGGCATCCCAGGAGTGAACATCCAGGCGTTCCAGTCCACCTTGTTCAGGACGTCCACCTGAGGAAGTCAAAGATGCAGATCAGGGTCCACTACAAACCTGAATCTGGACATACACCAGAGTCCACAACCAGGACTGAAGAGGTTCTGATCCGGATCCAGAGATGTGTGTCTCACCTTGTCTTTGAAGTAGGTGAACAGGTGGTTCTTCCACTCGTCTGTGGTGACGCTGCCGTAGGAGAACAGCTGGATGTAGGACTTCACGAAACCCATGAACACCTCTGAAGAACAACAAACCGACAGGGGGGTGAAAACCTTCAGGACCCGACCCTCTGCTGTGGTTAGTGGTCTAAGTGGCTGTTCTAGTCTCTGATAATGTTACACTATAAACAACCAATCTGTGTTTAAACCAACAGGCGGAGAGCTAGTAACGTTAGCAGCACCGCTAACGGCTAACGAACATAGGTTCCATTCAGTTACATTATGATGCGTTCAGGCTCTGTTCAGTGAAAATGAGTGTCGGTTGAAGGTTCATTATAATGTTATCATTAAAACTACTGATGACTAGATTTGTTTTGATCCATAAAAATACAATCTTTTATTTCCTTATCATATGATGTGTTTTTATGAAGAAAAACTCTATAAACTATTATAACAAAGTAAAAGTACACCGTTTAGCATGCGTTGACATTACGCTGGATCGTTGAGGACCAGCTGCTATAGTCAAACAACGATGTGGATCATCAATGATTACCTGGCCCCCCCATCAGCTCCTCCAGGTGGTACAGCAGAGCGAAGCCCTTCTCGTAGGGCACCGAGGAGAAGGCGTCGTCCGGGTCCACGTCCAGCAGGCTGGGGACCAGGTTGGTCAGCACGTTGTTGGCTCCAAAGGTGTTCACCTGAGGGACGACAGGTGAGACACATCACTCTGCTGAGGTTCAACATCCAAACATTCACACCCTAGACCAGGTCCTCACCGAGTCCTGCAGGTCCTTCCAGCCCCCCATGGCTTTGAACTGTCTGAACTGCTCGCTGACCAGAGACCTGCCAATCATCCTCTCCAGGTAGACCGTGTGACCCTCGTTCAACCTGAAGACGACAAGGCGGCACGGCGAAGATCACATGATTATTGATCTCCAACACTAATAAATACAACAACTATGACGTGGAAATATGAATAATAAGGACCAACTAATTATAATAGCCATGATTCAGCGAGTTTGAAAAAAATCTGTTTTAAAACAGATTCATCTCTTTTGTGTTCTTTGTGTTGTTGTACCAGAAGTGTTCCCAGGTCTTGTTGGTCACCAGATTTCCGGTCCAGCTGTGGGAGATCTCATGAGCGATCACCTGACAGGAAGAACAACATGTGAACACATGAACGCAGATGAACACGAGGCCAACAGGTGAACAGGTGAGCAGTGTCTTTGTACTCACATTGGACAGAGATTTGTCTCCTGCCTGAGAAGAGACAGACAGAAATCAGCTGATCAGTCACATGATGCTGGTCATTGTTTTAATGCGTGTGTGTGTGTGTGTGTGTGTGTGTGTGTGTGTGTGTGTGTGTGTGTGTGTGTGTGTGTGTGTGTGTGTGTGTGTACCAGCAGGGTGGGCGTGGCAAAGGTCAGACAGGGGTTCTCCATGCCTCCATAAGGGAAAGATGGAGGAAGAACCAGGATGTCGTACTGACCCCAAACATACGGTCCTGCCAAGTCCTCAGCCGTCTTCAACATGGTCTCTGTCTGACTCCAAACATGAGCCAATTAGTGTCAACGAAGTCTTTATGAATGTATGAGTGCTCATGACATTATGTACTATCGTTTATTCATCAAATGATAGCATGTTATAAACAGTCAGAGTATAGCATGTTATAAACAGTCATAGTATAGTATGTTATAAACAGTCAGAGTATAGTATGTTATAAACAGTCAGAGTATAGTATGTTATAAACAGTCAGAGTATAGTATGTTATAAACAGTCAGAGTATAGTATGTTATAAACAGTCATAGTATAGTATGTTATAAACAGTCAGAGTATAGTATGTTATAAACAGTCATAGTATAGTATGTTATAAACAGTCATAGTATAGTATGTTATAAACAGTCAGAGTATGTTATAAACAGTCAGAGTATAGTATGTTATAAACAGTCATAGTATGTTATAAACAGTCATAGTATAGCATGTTATAAACAGTCATAGTATAGTATGTTATAAACAGTCATAGTATAGTATGTTATAAACAGTCATAGTATGTTATAAACAGTCATAGTATAGTATGTTATAAACAGTCAGAGTATAGTATGTTATAAACAGTCAGAGTATAGTATGTTATAAACAGTCAGAGTATAGTATGTTATAAACAGTCAGAGTATGTTATAAACAGTCAGAGTATAGTATGTCGAGGATACTGAACCTTTTGAACTGAACTTTGTGGCACTTTTTTAATACGGGGAAACATCAAGTTTGTCATGAAAATGTAAAACAACTTCCTATATAAGAAGATTACAAGTAAGAGTATAGCATGTAAAAAAAAGTCATAGTAGTGGAGGTAAGGACTGGTTCCAGTGGAGGTAAGGACTGTTCCAGTGGAGGTAAGGACTGGTTCCAGTTAAACCAGTGGGTTAAAGGTTGTTAGTTGAGACTCACCTCAGAGAACTCAAACGCTGCTTTATCCACAAACTCTTTCTCAGACCAAACTCTGGACCTCGGCCCGATCTCCCTGTCAACCAATCAGAGCACAGAAACACTGTTTACCAGCTGCAGGTGTCACAATAGGTTCGTTCAAGATGAGCCAATTCTGATCAGAATCGATCGCCGCACAATGCATGCTGGGTAGATTTGTGTCCGACTTGATCCCGACATGCTCTGACGTCATGAACACGTGTTCAACGATGACCTCAGAGAGCGAGGCGGGTTTGAGAGCTGACTGCATGACCCAGTGCATGATGGGAAACGCCTGGCTGTCTCCTGATCAGAGAGCTGATTGGCTCTTAGTTTTGAACACAAACACCACGTTTTGTGGAAGATTCATATTGTCTGTGTAAATGTAAGATTTGACACTAGATTGTTGGCTAGTGGACTGGGTTTCATTGAAGGCAGCTGAAAACAGGTTTCTTTCAGCGCCCCCTGCTGTCTGCTCTCGTCACCGTTTCACCTCTAATGAACCTAGTGACATCAGCTAACAGGTGACAGACAGTACCTGCTCTCCAAAGCTCCAACCACGATGGCAATCAGGTAAGAAGGCATGGGCACCTGAGGACAAAGGTCAGAGGTCAAACAGAGGATCTGCAGGTGATCATGAAAGAACTCCACTGATTGATCTGCTTTAAACTGTGACATCAGCACATTTAAACAAATATATAAACATGACTCATTTAAATATATTTATTAAAAAAAGGCAGATTTATTCTGGGGACCACGACGGGTTCAACTCTCAGCAGAGATGAGAAGAAGTGAGATCGCTCTGAGCTAATAAAAAAGGGTTTCCTTACTCTGGAAAACACTTTCACAACTGATTTGGCAAGAAACTTGAACAATTTAAGGTCCTCGACCCTAAGAGACTAAGTTACTAATAAACTAAGTTACTAAGAAACTAAGTTATTAAGAGACTAAGTTATTAAGAGACTAAGTTACTAAGGCACTAAGTTACTAAGGTACTAAGGTACTAAGGTACTAAGGTACTAAGGCACTAAGGTACTAAGGTACTAAGGCACTAAGTTACTAAGTTACTAAGGTACTAAGGTACTAAGGTACTAAGGTACTAAGGTACTAAGGTACTAAGGTACTAAGTTACTAAGGTACTAAGGTACTAAGGTACTAGGGTACTAAGGTACTAAGGTACTAAGGTACTAGGGTACTAAGGTACTAAGGTACTAAGGTACTAAGTTACTAAGGTACAGAGCCGCGTCGCTTTACACTCGAGGTTCAGTTTGAACTCTTTGATATCAAAAGATGGAAAGCAGTACATAGACATGACTATTGATTAAATATGGAATTTAAATGATGAATTATCTGGACATGATGGCCAATATGGATCACATCTCTGAGTAAATAAAAACAATAGTATTCAGCCCAGCCAGGGTACAAGTAGTAGTTTATATTTGAAAACGTGCAAACGGTCCTGATGCAGCTGATTAATAACAATATTAATCAATAATGCTATTAAATGACCGGGTGTGTCTGTGGAGCTCAAGGGCTCTGGTTACATGTGTAACTACAGTCCTATGATTTACCAGGTATGACCTAGAAGAAGAGCAGACTGACCGGCTGTCTGAACCTGTAGAGGACCCGGTTGTTGTCCTGAGGATCCACTTCCTGTCCGTCTCTCACTGCGCTCATCACAGCCACCAGCTCTTTAGGTACTGACACCTGAGAGACAAGACAGAGGGCAAGGCTGAGACACAACACACCTGAGAGACAAGACATGTGTGTGTGTGTTACCTGGGCGTATGTGTGTGTGTGTGTGTGTGTGTGTGTGTGTGTGTGTGTGTGTGTGTGTGTGTGTGTTACCTGGGCGTAGTAGGTGTGTTTGACAGACGGAGTGTCCTGACAGGGAACCATACTCCTGCAGTGATGAGCCTTTAAGACGACACAATAATAATTATTAATATTAATAATGTAATAACTATAATTATTTTCTGATCTTTACTTTATTCTTTATTTATTTTACTTTATTCTTCTTTATTAACTGAATTGTAACTTTAACACTGAAATCAAAACAACTCACAACAAACATCAGATAACTCAACCAGCTAGCTTAGTTTAACTAAGTTAACTAGGTTAACTATCTTAACTAGGTTAACTGGACTAACTGGATAAACCAGTTGAACTGGATTGATTGTGTTAACGGGTTAATTTGATTAACAAAGTTAACAGTGTTAAGATAAGAACGGATCAATACTTCAGAGGTATTGATGGTTAATATTCTTTATATTATAGAACCGAGGTGGACGGATCAATACTTCAGAGGTATTGATGGTTAATATTCTTTATATTATAGAACCGAGGTGGACGGATCAATACTTCAGAGGTATTGATGGTTAATATTCTTTATATTATAGAACCGAGGTGGACGGATCAATACTTCAGAGGTATTGATGGTTAATATTCTTTATATTATAGAACCGAGGTGGACGGATCAATACTTCAGAGGTATTGATGGTTAATATTCTTTATATTATAGAACCGAGGTGGATGGATCAATACTTCAGAGGTATTGATGGTTAAAGGAAACAGGAAGTAGACGACGGTTAGAGAATCTGTCGCCACCTCAAACCGCTGAAGGAAGTTAAACTTCTGCTTTTTATGACCCAACTTTCTGATCATCGTCTTTAAAACACTGACAAATTGATCCGTTACTCTGATCATTATTATTGATTAATCATGTGGTCGATAAAAAGATAAAAATAAGAAAGAAACCAGCAAATATTCTTATTTATAACATTTTGGTCACTGAGATGTTTCCAATCAGTTTTCTGTTGATCAATAATAAACTTTATTAATAAATTTGTAATGAAAGTTATTGATTACTGATCATCATCACCTGGCACTGGCTGAACAGGTACGGCTGCTTCTTCCCGGCCGTCTGCTCAGGTGTGAGCCACTGCAGCGCCGACGCAGACGCAGACGTCTCATAGGTCACCTCCACGATCACATGCTGCCCTCTGATTGGTCCACAGCACCAGCACATTAGTGACACTTTATTTTGAAAAGAATTTGTGTGAAGATAGAGAAGGGGGGGGTCACCTGGAGAGGTCAAAGGGCAGCGTGATGTCCAGCGGTGTCCCCTTGAAGCTGTGTTTAGGGCCCATCGTAAACTGGGCCGCTTGTCCATTGGCGCTCACGGAGACGATCTGCAGGTCTCTGGTGTCCAAAGTCTGCAGCGATAAAATAAAACTTTATTAATAAGATTAATGAGACACACCTGCTGAGTCAGCACTCACCTTTACACACCTGTTCTGTCAAACCACCAACTCAAAGTCCAGAGTAACAACAGCGATGACTTCACACCAAACATGGGCTCAAAACTAATCATATGAATATTAACATTTCATTTATGAAACGCTCAATGTTGGGAAAAGAATCTGGTTTTCACAAGTTACTAGAATAAATTAAGTGGAAATAATAATTATAATAATAATAAATGGAAAAGTAGAAATATTAACAGAAATACCGATATTGTTGTTTATTGATTCAACGCGTGGCCTCTAAAGGAATCTAAACACTTTATATCATTGATGATCAATATATTTATAATAGACTGACATCTTTCTGCAGGCTTTGGTTCTGTTTGTGACAGTCTGGTGAACTGATGAAACCAGAGCCATTTATTCAATGAGAACGTGGTACAAGTTTAAATTATAATATTAATTACTGCCTCATGTAAACTGGATTTAAATAGATGTTATATTCTGAACATTTAAATGCTAATCAGTGATAGAAGTCATTGTGCCAAACTCCATAAAAAAAACACAACAATTTAAAGTTTCCTTATTTTACATACACATACGTATAAACAACAAAGAGAATGAGGCATTCACGTCATTGATCAATAAGTGGTTATTAAATGTAAGTTTAGCACCAACACATTCAGCTCATCAGAAAACATCATTAAAGTTTCATACATGAGCAATATTTATAAACTTCAGCTCTAGGAGTTGAAAACTTAATAAACTTAATAAATGTAATAAACTGAATAACTGTAATAAACGTAATAAATGTAATAACATAATAACTGTAATAGATTTAATAACATAATAACTGTAATGAAATAATAATAATAACATAATAACTAATAGTAATAAGATTTAATAATAGATTTAATAACTAATAGATTTAATAACATAATAACTGTAATAACTGTAATAGATTTAATAACTGTAATAGATTTAATAACTGTAATAGATTTAATAAATGTAATAACATAATAACTGTAATAGATTTAATAACTGTAATAGATTTAATAACTGTAATAGATTTAATAACATAATATCTGTAATAGATTTAATAACTGTAATAACATAATAACTGTAATAACATAATAACTGTAATAGATTTAATAACTGTAATAGATTTAATAACATAATAACTGTAATAGATTTAATAAAGTTAATTGACACATGATGAAGCCGTATTACATTGTGGACTCTTTCAACTTATTTTTAAATGTATTAAAGTAATCTCAGGTTTCAACTTATTTTTAAATGTATTAAAGTAATCTCAGGTTTCTTTACAATGTGACATTTACCGTCCGGACACGGTGTTACGTTACGTTACTTTACGTTACGTTACTTTACGTTACGTTGCTTTACGTCCCTGAGTCTTTTGATGACCCCTTCAGGGACCTTACACTCGGTGGGGATTTCTACCCTGGCCGGTCCCGCTGAGCGGAGGGTCCCTGAACGTACCAGGCTGGAGAACCCGTCCTGCAGAACCTCCACGGTGTTACGTTACGTTACTTTACGTTACGTTACTTTACGTTACGTTACGGTGCCTGACACTACGGAGGGTCCCTGAACGTACCAGGCTGGAGAACCCGTCCTGCAGAACCTCCACTGTGAGCGCGACCCGGGCCCGCAGAACGCGCCGCTCGAAGTCCACGCTGAGGGAGAGGTTCAGGTGTCTGGTGACGCAGCAGGTGACGGAGGAGAAGGAGCAGGGGTCTGACGTCATGGTGCGGGCTGTGCGGGGCCGTGCGGGAGACTGAGCCGCCGCCGGACCCGCAGCCTTAAGTACCGCAACGCGCCGCACATCCGGCCTCTTCAGAGTAAGAGTCCGTGAGACAGGCTTTTATTGTGAAGTCCTCCGGAACTGAGAGGACAGCCGACAGAGAACACATGTTATTAGAACACATGTTATTAGAACACATGTTATTATAACACCTGTTATTAGAACACATGTTATTATAACATGTTATTAGAACACATGTTATTAGAACACATGTTATTATAACACCTGTTATTAGAACACATGTTATTATAACACATGTTATTAGAACACATGTTATTAGAACACATGTTATTAGAACACATGTTATTAGAACACATGTTATTATAACACCTGTTATTAGAACACATGTTATTATAACACATGTTATTATAACACATGTTATTAGAACACCTGTTATTATAATATCTGTTATTAGAACATCTGTTATTATAACACCTGGTTATTAGAACACCTGTTATTAGAACACCTGTTATTATAACATCTGTTTATTATTATAACATCTGTTTATTAGAACACCTGTTATTAGAACACCTGGTTATTAGAACACCTGTTATTATAACATCTGTTTATTAGAACACCTGTTATTAGAACATCTGTTATTATAACACCTGTTATTAGAACACCTGTTATTATAACACCTGGTTATTAGAACACCTGTTATTAGAACATCTATTTATTAGAACATCTGTTTATGAGAACATCTATTTATTAGAACACCTGTTTATGAGAACACCTGTTTATTAGAACACCTGTTTATGAGAACATCTGTTTATGAGAACACCTGTTTATTAGAACACCTGTTTATGCGAACATCTGGAACAAACAAGATCAATATTTATTAACATCTATTTATTAGAACATCTGGAACAAACACAAAACAAGATCAATATTTATTAACATCTATTTATTAGAACATCTGGAACAAACACAAAACAAGATCAATATTTATTAACATCTATTTATTAGAACATCTGGAACAAACAAGAAGATCAATATTTATTAACATCTATTTATTAGAACATCTGGAACAAGCAACAAGAAGATCAATATTTATTAACATCTATTTATTAGAACATCTGGAACAAACACAAAACAAGATCAATATTTATTAACATCTATTTATTAGAACATCTGGAACAAACACAGGAAACTTTATTACGTTTCATATTCACACACAGAGAACGATCGATATATTGATCCACGTTGAATCTACCATCACCGTACGGTGATCAATACGTGAGGTTCTGGGTGATCAATACGTCTATCGGAAGTCCTCGGCGGAGAACATGCCCTTGGCGCGGCGCAGGATGGAGTCCTTGGCGGCGTCGTACGGATGCTCCTTGGACGGGATCTCCAGGACCGCCGGGATGGACTGCATGTGTCCGTCGATGGCGTGACGGATCATCTCAGCGATGAACTGGTTGATGAGGATGATGCCGATGTCGTTACGGGCCAAGAAGCTCCTGTGAGGAAGACCAGGCCGTTAGAGAACCGACACACCAGGCCGTTAGAGAACCGACACACCAGGCCGTTAGAGAACCACACCAGGCCGTTAGAGAACCGACACACCAGGCCGTTAGAGAACCGACACACCAGGCCGTTAGAGAACCGACACACCAGGCCGTTAGAGAACCGACACACCAGGCCGTTAGAGAACCGACACACCAGACTCCAGAACAGACACTAACCCGTTATAGATCAGACCTGCTTCTGTTCACCTCGTTTAAAGAACCCTCTGATCATCTCTGGGATCTATATATAGATGTGTGTATATATACATATATACACACATCTATATATATAAATATAAATATATATAAATAAATATATATATATATGTGTATATATATATATACACACATATATATATACACACCCACATATATATATATATATACACATATATATACATATATATACATATATATATACACACATACATATATATACAGATACATATATACACACATACATATCCACATATATATATATATATATAAACATATACACATATATATATATACACACATATATATATATACACATATATATGTGTATATATATATAGATGTATAGATGTGTATATATATATTATAGATGTATATATGTATATATGTATATATATTATGTATATATAGTGTATATTCTCACTTGAAGGTCTCCTCTATCTCGGTGACGCTGGTGTCCTTCTTTATATATATATATATATATATATGTATAGATGTGTATATATATATATTATAGTATATATAGTGTATATATATATATCCTCACTTGAAGGTCTCCTCTATCTCGGTGACGCTGGTGTCCTTCTCTTATGTATATATATGTATATATGTATAGATGTGTATATGTATATATGTATAGATGTATATATACAGTGGGTACGGAAAGTATTCAGACCCCTTTAAATTTTTCACTCTTTGTTTCATTGCAGCCATTTGCTAAAATCGAAAAAGTTCATTTTTTTTTTCGCATTAATGTACACTCAGCAACCCATCTTGACAGAAAAAAACAGAAATGTGGAACTTTTTGCAAATTTATTAAAAAGAAAAACTGAAATATCACATGGTCATAAGTATTCAGACCCTTTGCTGTGACACTCATATTTAACTCACATGCTGTCCATTTCTTCTGATCCTCCTTGAGATGGTTCTACTCCTTCATTGGAGTCCAGCTGTGTTTAATTAAACTGATTGGACTTGATTAGGAAAGGCACACACCTGTCTATATAAGACCTTACAGCTCACAGTGCATGTCAGAACAAATGAGAATCATGAGGTCGAAGGAACTGCCCAAGGAGCTCAGAGACAGAATTGTGGCAAGGCACAGATCTGGCCAAGGTTACAAAAGAATTTCTGCAGCACTCAAGGTTCCTAAGAGCACAGTGGCCTCCATAATCCTTAAATGGAAGAAGTATGGGATGACCAGAACTCTTCCTAGACCTGGCCGTCCAGCCAAACTGAGCAATCGTGGGAGAAGAGCCTTGGTGAGAGAGGTAAAGAAGAACCCAAAGATCACTGTGGCTGAGCTCCAGAGATGCAGTAGGGAGATGGGAGAAAGTTCCACAAAGTCAACTATCACTGCAGCCCTCCACCAGTCGGGGCTTTATGGCAGAGTGGCCCGACGGAAGCCTCTCCTCAGTGCAAGACATATGAAAGCCTGCATAGAGTTTGCCAAAAACACATGGAGGACTCCCAAACTATGAGAAATAAGATTCTCTGGTCTGATGAGACCAAGATTGAACTTTTGGCATTAATTCTAGCGGTACTGTGGAGAAAACCAGGCACTGCTCATCACCTGCCCAATACAATCCCAACAGTGAAACATGGTGGTGGCAGCATCATGCTATGGGGGTGTTTTTCAGCTGCAGGGACAGGACGACTGGTTGCAATTGAAGGAAAGATGAATGTGGCCAAGTACAAAGATATCCTGGAAGAAAACCTCCTCCAGAGTGCTCAGGACCTCAGACTGGGCCGAAGGTTCACCTTCCAACAAGACAATGACCCGAAGCACACAGCTAAAATAACAAAGGAGTGGCTTCTCGGAACAAGTCTGTGACCATTCTTGACTGGCCCAGCCAGAGCCCTGACCTAAACCCAATTGAGCATCTCTGGAGAGACCTGAAAATGGCTGTCCACCAACGTTCACCATCCAACCTGACAGAACTGGAGAGGATCTGCAAGGAAGAATGGCAGAGGATCCCCAAATCCAGGTGTGAGAAACTTGTTGCATCATTCCCAAGAAGACTCATGGCTGTACTAGCTCAAAAGGGTGCTTCTACTCAATACTGAGCAAAGGGTCTGAATACTTATGACCATGTGATATTTCAGTTTTTCTTTTTTAATAAATTTGCAAAACTTTCTACATTTCTGTTTTTTTCTGTCAAGATGGGTTGATGAGTGTACATTAATGCGAAAAAATATGAACTTTTTCGATTTTAGCAAATGGCTGCAATGAAACAAAGGGTGAAAAATTTAAAGGGGTCTGAATACTTTCCGTACCCACTGTATATATATATTATAGTATATTAGATGTATATATATAGTATATCCTCACTTGAAGGTCTCCTCTATCTCGGTCACGCTGGTGTCCTTCTCTTATATATATATATATATATATAGATGTATAGATGTATATAGTGTATATATAGTATATATAGATGTATATATAGTATATATACTCACTTGAAGGTCTCCTCTATCTCGGTGACGCTGGTGTCCTTCTCTTTATATATATGTATAGATGTGTATATGTATATATTATAGATGTATATATATATATAGTATATATAGTATATATAGTGTATATATATAGTGTATCCTCACTTGAAGGTCTCCTCTATCTCGGTGACGCTGGTGTCCTTCTCTATATATATATATATATGTATAGATGTATAGATGTATATAGTGTATATATAGTATATATTATAGTGTATATATATAGTATATCCTCACTTGAAGGTCTCCTCTATCTCGGTGACGCTGGTGTCCTTCTCTTATATATATATATATGTATAGATGTATAGATGTATATAGTGTATATATAGTATATATTATAGTGTATATATATAGTATATCCTCACTTGAAGGTCTCCTCTATCTCGGTCACGCTGGTGTCCTTCTCTTATATATATATATATATAGATGTGTAGATGTATATAGTGTATATATAGTATATATTATAGTGTATATATATATATATATACTCACTTGAAGGTCTCCTCTATCTCGGTGACGCTGGTGTCCTTCTCTTATATATATATATATATAGATGTATAGATGTATATAGTGTATATATAGTATATATTATAGATGTATATAGTGTATATTATATGTATATATACTCACTTGAAGGTCTCCTCTATCTCGGTGACGCTGGTGTCCTTCTCTTATATATATATATATATGTATAGATGTGTATATGTATATATTATAGATGTATATATATATATTATAGTATATATAGATGTATATATATATAGTATATACTCACTTGAAGGTCTCCTCTATCTCGGTCACGCTGGTGTCCTTCTCTTATATATATATATATAGATGTATAGATGTATATATATATATATATATATAGTATATATATATAGTGTATATATATAGTATATACTCACTTGAAGGTCTCCTCTATCTCGGTCACGCTGGTGTCCTTCTCTTTATATATATATATAGATGTATAGATGTATATAGTGTATATATAGTATATATTATAGATGTATATAGTGTATATTATATGTATATATACTCACTTGAAGGTCTCCTCTATCTCGGTGACGCTGGTGTCCTTCTCCACCACCAGGAAGTTGGGTTTGCGGTTCTTGTTGAGTTCTCCGACGCCTCCCAGCAGGAAGCCCGTGCACGTGTCCTCGTCCCCGATAACAGCGATCAGCTTCCCGCGGCCCGACATCACAGCTGAGGGGTCTGTGGAGGAGAGAGGAGAACAGAGAACCAGGACAGAGAACAGAGAACCAGGACAGAGAACCAGGACAGAGCTGCGTCACGTGAGCGGTCAGCTGACCCACACTTCCGCTTTCACCAACTCACGAGCCCGGAGCGCGCCCCCTGCTGCTGTGACGGGCACGCGCATCTCAATCACTCACATATATGTGTCACAAACCATTATTAATAATAATCAATCAATCAATCAATCAATCACTTTATACCGTTACAGATATATGTGTCATATCCCATTATTAATAATCAATAACAGTATCAGAGAATGTGAAGCTCTGTGTGTGTGTGTGTGTGTGTGTGAGTGTGAGTGTGTGTGAGTGTGTGTGAGTGTCTCTGTGTGTGAGTGAGTGTGTTATACTGTATATGTGTTTTTTGCTAGATAAATATATAATAAATAAATATATAATAAATAAATATATAAATATATAATAAATAAATATATAAATAAACATATAAATAAATATATAATAAATAAATATATAAATAAATATATAAATAAATAAATATATAATAAATAAATATATAATAAATACATATATAAATAAATACATATATAATAAACAAATGACGCTTCTTCTTTTTGGTTGCTCATGCTCATGTGCTGATGTGTGATATGGTTCAATGTTATTTCCGACAGCACGTGAACGTCTCACCAGTCACCTGACACATCACCTGACACATCACCTGACAGGGCTGAGCTGTGGGTTAGGGTTAGAGGTGTCAGAGCCCGTCTCTGGAGGTGTTTAATTAGAGATGTTCCTGCACATTCAGTCCTGTGAGTGACTTTGTATGATGACAATTTAAATAAAGTTTAAAGTAAAAAACAAAAAAGTTCAGACCAGACTTTACTGCGCATGCGCGGAAACCCAAGAAAACCGGAAATGCAGCTGAGCTCCTGCTCGTAAACAGGAGAAGAAGAATGGTGAGTTCTGACACACGTACATACACATACATATGTATTAATGTGCATTAATACATATGTATGTGTTCATGTGTACAAAGCCTGTGACTTTAACGTTTCCTCTTTATAAAGGAAGATATGTGGATTCTCGCTGTGACGTTCAGGGGCCTCGGACATTACAGACTCAGTGTACCGGAGCTGATTAGCCTGTTAGCAGTTAGCCTGTTAGCTGTTAGCAGTTAGCCTGTTAGCCGTTAGCCTGTTAGCAGTTAGCCTGTTAGCCTGGTCTGACCCGGTCTGTTGTTCACAGACGACGGCGGCTCTGACTGCGGGTCTGGAGCGGATCCCGGATCAGCTCGGGTACCTGGTCATCAGCGAGGACGGAGTTCTGGCCGTGAGTTACCCCTGAGAGTTACCCCTGAGAGTTACCCCTGAGAGCTACACCTGAGAGTTACACCTGAGAGCTACACCTGAGAGTTACACCTTAGTTACACCTGAGAGTTACACCTGAGAGTAACACCTGAGTGACACCTGAGAGTTACACTTGAGAGTTACACCTGAGAGTTACACCTTAGTTACACCTGAGAGTTACACCTGAGAGTAACACCTTAGTTACACCTGAGAGTGACACCTGAGAGTTACACCTGAGTTACACCTGAGAGTTACACCTGAGAGTAACACCTGAGAGTGACACCTGAGAGTGACACCTGAGAGTGACACCTGAGAGTAACACCTTAGTTACACCTGAGAGTAACACCTGAGAGTTACACCTGGGAGTAACACCTGAGAGTTACACCTGAGAGGTTCAGGGGTTCAGGGGAAGACCATCACTCACGTGATCATCTGAATCAGATCATGTTTTCAGTCAGGTTCTACCTGTATTTGTAGAAAAGACTATTTGCTACATATTTGATAGTTTGATCCCAATGAGATTATTGATCACAGAACCAGACTCATTTTTTAGGAATTGGTAGAAAACTGACCCTGTAAATGTACAGTTTGGTGTGTTCTATGTCAAACACTAGTTTCAGTTTTGACCCCCTGACCTTTGACCCTGTGTGTCCTTCATCAGTCAGCAGGGGAGCTGGAGAACGATGAACACACAGCAGCTGTGATGATGCAGATGGTTCGAACAGCGAGTCGATTCAAGTTACCTGGATCAGCTGAGCCGCCCTTCAAACGCATGTCAGGTAACCAACCGCAGTCAGCCTCTCACCCGTAGGTTCAGCCTCTCACCTGAGGTTCGCCCTCTCACCCGTAGGTTCAGCCTCACCCGTAGGCTCGCCCTCTCACCTGTAGGTTCAGCCTCTCACCCTCTCACCCGTAGGTTCGCCCTCTCACCCGAGGTTCGCCCTCTCACCTGTGCTGACGTGTGCTGTCTTCTCTCCTCAGTGACTCTGGAGGACTTTGTTTACATGGTGACGGTTTCTGGTCAGAAGGTTTTTGTGGTGAAACGTCAGAACAACCAGCAGGAACCAATCAACGCTTAGAGAGCGACACACAGGAAGTGAGGTGGAGGTCAGGTGACCTGAGGAGCAGCGGTGAAGGTCAGAGATCATCTGTTCGTCTGCAGCAGGGACTGTTTCCGACTGTTAAAACCTAAATAAAGTTTGTTTGAATTTGTTTATTTAACTGAATAAAATGATTTAAATGAGTTTATTAATGTTGATTTAAATGTGACGATCGTCGTCAGACGAGATAAGATGTTAGATTTAAGTTGAATTCAACATTTAGTAGAAAAGAATAACGTTTGTCAACACGTGAACTTCAGATGTAAAGCTCAGTTTCTCTCCAGACTTTTCTACATAAGTGACGTTTGCTCGGATATAAAAACGTCGATTTAAGAATCGTGATGGAAACATTCGGCTCAGTTTCCCTAAACCTGTCTATGAATTTGTGAACTTATTTCTCAACGATTCATCACAAAATGTTTTGTTCA
>NC_072471.1:100093-167593 GCF_027596085.1 Anoplopoma fimbria | reverse complement strand
ACTGTTTAACAGTCTTATAACAGTATTTATCACAATAAATGATGTGATAAATGATATAATAAATAATATAATAAATGATATAATAAATGATGTGATAAATGATATAATAAATAATATAATAAATGATATGATATAATAAATGATATAATAAATAATACAATAAATGATATGATATAATAAATAATATAATAAATGATATGATATAATAAATGATATAATAAATGATGTGATATAATAAATGATATAATAAATAATACAATAAATGATATGATATAATAAATAATATAATAAATGATATGATATAATAAATGATATAATAAATAATACAATAAATGATATGATATAATAAATAATATAATAAATGATATAATAAATAATACAATAAATGATATGATATAATAAATAATATAATAAATGATATAATAAAATAATATAATAAATGATATGATATAATAAATGATATGATTTAATAAATGATATGATAGTAATAAATGATATGATATAATAAATGATATAATAAATGATATGATTTAATAAATGATATGATAGTAATAAATGATATGATAGTAATAAATGATATGATAGTAATAAATGATATGATAGTAAACCTTCTGTTGGTCTTTAAACATAATAAACCTCTCATATATCTATTGACATTTATTCACAGCTCATGTTTTATGACATTTATTCATCTCATGTTTTATGACATTTATTCACATCTCATGTTTTATGACATTTATTCACAGCTCATGTTTTATGACATTTATTCACATCTCATGTTTTATGACATTTATTCATAGCTCATGTTTTATGACATTTATTCATCTCATGTTTTATGACATTTATTCACAGCTCATGTTTTATGACATTTATTCATAGCTCATGTTTTATGACATTTATTCACATCTCATGTTTTATGACATTTATTCACATCTCATGTTTTATGACATTTATTCATCTCATGTTTTATGACATTTATTCATATCTCATGTTTTATGACATTTATTCACCTCATGTTTTATGACATTTATTCATAAGATAAGATAAGATAATGTTTTAGATATTATTTCTCTCATACTGTTGCTCTTTTTTCTTTCATCTTTTGTTTTGTAGTCGGTATTTTCTAAACAACAACAATGATAATTGTTGTTGATTTTCTACTGTTTTTTTTTTATTGCTTATTTATAATACTTTTTTATTTTATTTTCATTTTTATTTTGTATCTTGTCTTCGTCTCTTGTGTGCACTTTACTCTCTGCTGCTGTAAGCCCGCACATTTCCCCGCTGCGGGACTAATAAAGGATTATCTTATCTTATAATAGTAATAAAAACATGTTATTATATTTCGGTTGTGTCTTTTCCCTGACCGCAGTGAACGCAGCATCGGGTTCCGGGTTCCTCCTCCAGTTCCGGTTCCGGTTCAGACCAAGATGGCGGCTGCTGGTGACAGTCGCTCCGGTTAACGCAGATTCTCAACATTCACAGTCTGCAGCGAAATAAAAGACTTCAGGTCCGCAGCTCGAGTCAGGACCCGGATGTTCATCAGCTGAGACCCGGATGTTCATCAGCTGAGACCCGGATGTTCATCAGGTGAGACCCGGAGACTTATTGTATTCATATTAGTTTATTGTATTTATATTAGTTTATTGTATTCATATTAGTTTATTGTATTTATATTAGTTTATTGTATTTATATTAGTTTATTGTATTCATATTAGTTTATTGTATTTATATTAGTTTATTGTATTTATATTAGTTTATTGTATTCATATTAGTTATTGTATTTATATTAGTTTATTGTATTCATATTAGTTTATTGTATTTATATTAGTTTATTGACTTATTGTATTTATATTAGTTTATTGTATTCATATTAGTTTATTGTATTTATATTAGTTTATTGTATTTGTATTAGTTTATTGTATTCATATTAGTTTATTGTATTTTATTGTTTATTGACTTATATTAGTTTATTGTATTTATATTAGTTTATTGTATTTATATTAGTTTATTGTATTCATATTAGTTTATTGTATTCATATTAGTTTATTGTATTTATATTAGTTTATTGTATTCATATTAGTTTATTGTATTTATATTAGTTTATTGTATTTATATTAGTTTATTGTTTATATTAGTTTATTGTATTTATATTAGTTTATTGTATTTATATTAGTTTATTGTATTCATATTAGTTTATTGTATTTATATTAGTTTATTGTATTTATATTAGTTTATTGTATTTATATTAGTTTATTGTATTCATATTAGTTTATTGTATTTATATTAGTTTATTGTATTTATATTAGTTTATTGTATTCATATTAGTTTATTGTATTTATATTAGTTTATTGACTTATTGTATTTATATTAGTTTATTGTATTTATATTAGTTTATTGTATTTATATTAGTTTATTGTATTTATATTAGTTTATTGTATTTATATTAGTTTATTGACTTATTGTATTTATATTAGTTTATTGTATTTATATTAGTTTATTGTATTTATATTAGTTTATTGTATTTATATTAGTTTATTGTATTTATATTAGTTTATTGTATTTATATTAGTTTATTGTATTTATATTAGTTTATTGTATTTATATTAGTTTATTGTATTCATATTAGTTTATTGTATTTATATTAGTTTATTGACTTATTGTATTTATATTAGTTTATTGTATTTATATTAGTTTATTGAGTTTATTGTATTTATATTAGTTTATTGTATTTATATTAGTTTATTGTATTTATATTAGTTTATTGTATTTATATTAGTTTATTGTATTTATATTAGTTTATTGTATTCATATTAGTTTATTGTATTTATATTAGTTTATTGTATTCATATTAGTTTATTGTATTTATATTAGTTTATTAGTTTATTCATATTAGTTTATTGTATTTATATTAGTTTATTGTATTTATATTAGTTTATTGTATTCATATTAGTTTATTGTATTCATATTAGTTTATTGTTTATTGTATTATTTATATTAGTTTATTGTATTTATATTAGTTTATTGTATTTATATTAGTTTATTGTATTTATATTAGTTTATTGTATTTATATTAGTTTATTGTATTTATATTAGTTTATTGTATTCATATTAGTTTATTGTATTCATATTAGTTTATTGTTTATTGTATTCATATTAGTTTATTGTATTCATATTAGTTTATTGTATTTATATTAGTTTATTGTATTCATATTAGTTTATTGTATTTATATTAGTTTATTGTATTTATATTAGTTTATTGTATTTATATTAGTTTATTGTATTTATATTAGTTTATTGTATTTATATTAGTTTATTGTATTTATATTAGTTTATTGTATTTATATTAGTTTATTGTATTTATATTAGTTTATTGTTTATTGTATTTATATTAGTTTATTGTATTCATATTAGTTTATTGTATTTATATTAGTTTATTGTATTCATATTAGTTTATTGTATTTATATTAGTTTATTGTATTCATATTAGTTTATTGTATTTATATTAGTTTATTGTATTTATATTAGTTTATTGTATTCATATTAGTTTATTGTATTTATATTAGTTTATTGTATTCATATTAGTTTATTGTATTTATATTAGTTTATTGTATTCATATTAGTTTATTGTATTTATATTAGTTTATTGTATTCATATTAGTTTATTGTATTTATATTAGTTTATTGTATTCATATTAGTTTATTGTATTTATATTAGTTTATTGTATTCATATTAGTTTATTGTATTCATATTAGTTTATTGTATTTATATTAGTTTATTGTATTTATATTAGTTTATTGTATTTATATTAGTTTATTGTATTTATATTAGTTTATTGTATTCATATTAGTTTATTGACTTATTGTATTTATATTAGTTTATTGTATTCAAGCTCCCCATCTGATAACTCAGGCTCAGCCTTACTCATTGCTCGTGTAACCACACAGGCTGAAAGAACCTCAGGTACCTCACTGGACCTCCAGTCAGAGACAGTACTAACCGGACAGAGCTAACCACAGGTGAGGGAGGAGCATCAGCCCAGAATAACATGAACCCCTCTATAGGCAACGAGCTCACAACCCAGGACCACCTGATGCAAAGGCCCGGGTAGAACCGTCAACCCCATCCCTCACTGAGAACACGGTCCACTGACTCAGTCATATAGGAATCATACCCCTGTGTCCCTCAAGACTGTAACCGGGACTTTAACATCGCTACCAACTACGATACAAAACCACTTCTAATGAAAGGAGCGTCCAGAACCTCCGGCTCACGGACAGAGGGGAACCCTTTAGAACCACAGCCCCTAACCCTATGTTTAGACCACAACACCGGACAACCAGCCTTCACATGGCCCATCTCACGACAACAGTAACAGGTTCTACTGGTGTCCACGTTGCTCCGTGAGTGAGACTCGGATCTAAACATGCCAGACGTCCCGGAACGCGTCTGGTCAGCCGCCGCCACAGCTCGCCTGTTTCCACCGCAGCATCATCGCCTTATGGAGCAGCTTCTGCAGCAGAGGCAACCTTCCGTTCACTAATGTAGGTCGCAATCAAACCAGGTAGCGTATTCTTAAACTGCTCCAAAATCACTAACTCACACAACTCATCAAAAGTAGATATATCCAGCGCAGCCAACCAACGTTTAAAATGGGTAGTTAAATGGGTAGTTAAATGGGTAGTTAAATGGGTAGTTAAATGGGTAGTTAAATGGGTAGTTAAATCCCGAACAAACTCAACATAGGTCTGGACACTTTCCCTTTCCCAAGCGCGATCCCTCTCATTAAAAACGTTGGCGATATGCTTCATAAGCCTTCAGCACTGCAGACTTTATCTTAACAGAACTACCGCCTTACCTGTGAGGACTTACCTGTGAGGACTTACCTGTGAGGACTTACCTGTGAGGACTTACCTGTGAGGACTTACCTGTGAGGACTTACCTGTGAGGACTTCCCTGTGAGGACGCACTGGAGCAGCAGAGCACAGTCCTCATCAGAAACACGCTCAAACAGCACACAGAATGAGTCAGGATCCCTCTCATTAAAGGACCGCGCACCGACCCCAGACACCTCTCCTCCTGCCTCTCAGCAGCCAGACGATAACCCTCCCGCTGGCGGATCACCTCCAGCTCTGTTTTTTAGCTTCCATCTCACACTTAAATCTCTCATGTTCCAACTGCATCGTGAGGAGCTCTTTTTGCTGCTCAAACGTCAGCCCCTGAGTCTGAAAAGACATGCCTACGGCAGGTGGAGAAGCTGGCACCGGGCCAGACGTAAGGACTCCCAGTTCAATACGTTTTACCTTCAAAGCAATTTTAATATCTTCTTTACGCTTCCTTTCTATCCCGGCCACCGAATAATACTCCGACAGTTTCAACAACTGTTCCTTTGTACACTTGTCCAAGGCCTCCTCTGACGGAGCCGCCACAAACGCTTCACATTCAGCCATCTCAAGACCACCAAGACCACCACTAGGACCAAGACCACCACTAGGACCAAGCAAGACCACCACTAGGACCAAGACCACCACTAGGACCAAGCAAAACACACCGTTATGCCCGAGCCGGACCAGCAAGACAGCGAAGTGGCCCATTACTCATAACCCGGCTCAACGGCGATGACAACAACGGGAGAGACGGTGCATTACCAATATAAAATAAAGGTTTATTTCCATACAAAACATAACTTTAACAAAACCGCCAACGAAAACCCCAAAAGGTGTGGACGCCTGTAAGGAGGGCCAATGAGTAGCAGCCACAACAGCCAATCAGCTGATCACCTTAATGAAGACAGGTAGTCAATAAGTAGGCGGGGTCGTCACAGTAATGTTAATATAATATAATGTTAATATAATATAATATAATGTAATGTTAATATAATATAATGTAATGTTAATATAATATAATGTAATGTTAATATAATATACTGTGATGTAATGTTAATGTTAATATAATATAATGTACTGTGATGTAATGTTAATATAATATAATATAATATAATGTACTGTGATGTAATGTTAATATAATATAATGTACTGTGATGTAATGTTAATATAATATAATGTACTGTGATGTTAATATAATATAATATAATATAATGTACTGTGATGTAATGTTAATATAATATATAATTCTACTGTAATAATTGCTGCTGTTATTATAAGTAGTCTTATTATATGAATCATTTATGTCATATACATTGAATGTGTTGTATCTCTGTTATGCTGCTCATTCTGTACACATGACATCTATTGCATTCTGTCCATCCTGGGAGAAGGATCCCTCCTCTGTCGTTCTCCCAGAGGTTTCTTCCTTTTTTCTCCCTGTTAAAGGGGTTTTTAGGGGAGTTTTTCCTGTGCCGATGTGAGGGAAGGACAGAGGATGTGAGGGTCTAAGGACAGAGGATGTGAGGGTGTAAGGACAGAGGATGTGAGGGTGTAAGGACAGAGGATGTGAGGGTCTAAGGACAGAGGATGTGAGGGTCTAAGGACAGAGGATGTGAGGGAAGGACAGAGGATGTGAGGGTCTAAGGACAGAGGATGTGAGGGAAGGACAGAGGATGTGAGGGTCTAAGGACAGAGGAGGTGAGGGTGTAAGGACAGAGGGTGTGAGGGTCTAAGGACAGAGGATGTGAGGGTGTAAGGACAGAGGATGTGAGGGTCTAAGGACAGAGGATGTGAGGGTGTAAGGACAGAGGATGTGAGGGTCTAAGGACAGAGGATGTGAGGGTGTAAGGACAGAGGATGTGAGGGTCTAAGGACAGAGGATGTGAGGGTCTAAGGACAGAGGATGTGAGGGAAGGACAGAGGATGTGAGGGTCTAAGGACAGAGGATGTGAGGGAAGGACAGAGGATGTGAGGGTCTAAGGACAGAGGAGGTGAGGGTGTAAGGACAGAGGATGTGAGGGTCTAAGGACAGAGGATGTGAGGGTCTAAGGACAGAGGATGTGAGGGTCTAAGGACAGAGGATGTGAGGGTCTAAGGACAGAGGATGTGAGGGTCTAAGGACAGAGGAGGTGAGGGTCTAAAGACAGAGGAGGTGAGGGGCTAAGGACAGAGGAGCTGAGGGTCTAAGGACAGAGGATGTGAGGGTCTAAGGACAGAGGAAGTGAGGGTGTAAGGACAGAGGAAGTGAGGGTCTAAAGACAGAGGATGTGAGGGTCTAAGGACAGAGGATGTGAGGGTCTAAGGACAGAGGAGGTGAGGGTTTAAGGACAGAGGATGTGAGGGTGTAAGGACAGAGGAGGTGAGGGTGTAAGGACAGAGGATGTGAGGGTGTAAGGACAGAGGATGTGAGGGTCTAAGGACAGAGGATGTGAGGGAAGGACAGAGGATGTGAGGGTGTAAGGACAGAGGATGTGAGGGTCTAAGGACAGAGGATGTGAGGGTTTAAGGACAGAGGAGGTGAGGGTGTAAGGACAGAGGAGGTGAGGGTGTGAGGACAGGAGGTGAGGGTGTAAGGACAGAGGAGGTGAGGGTCTAAGGACAGAGGATGTGAGGGAAGGACAGAGGATGTGAGGGTGTAAGGACAGAGGAGGTGAGGGTCTAAGGACAGAGGATGTGAGGGTCTAAGGACAGAGGATGTGAGGGGTGACAGAGGATAAGGACAGAGGATGTGAGGGTGTAAGGACAGAGGATGTGAGGGTGTAAGGACAGAGGATGTGAGGGTGTAAGGACAGAGGAGGTGAGGGTCTAAGGACAGAGGATGGAGGGTCTAAGGACAGAGGTGTAAGGACAGAGGATGTAAGGACAGAGGGGTCTAAGGACAGAGGATGTGAGGGTTTAAGGACAGAGGATGTGAGGGTGTAAGGACAGAGGAGGTGAGGGTGTAAGGACAGAGGATGTGAGGGTGTAAGGACAGAGGAGGTGAGGGTCTAAGGACAGAGGATGTCTCATGTGTACAGATTGTAAAGCTCCTCTGAGGCAAATTTGTAATTTGTGATTCTGGGCTCTACAAAATAAACTGAATTGAATTGAATATAATATAATATAATGTACTGTAATGTTAATATAATATAATGTACTGTAATGTTAATATAATATAATGTAATATAATGTACTGTAATGTTAATATAATATAATGTAATATAATGTACTGTAATGTAATGTTAATATAATATAATATAATATATAGTACTGTACTGTGATGTAGTTTAATGTAATATTAACGGGTGAATGTTTGTGCTCGTTCACCGTGTTTAAGTACATGTGAGGTACTTCTACTTCAATACGTTATCTGACAGATTTAGTGAGTTGACCTTTGACCTTTTAATGTTTGCTCATGAAACATGAAGCGTGTTCAGTCATCAGTCAAACAGCACACGCATGAAAACCTTTCTTTTGTCTTTTCAGAAACCAACAAACCCGTTCTGGTCCTGCATGATGATGGTCCGACCCGGCCCCTGTAGACCCTCAGACTGACCCGGCCCCTGTAGACCCTCAGACTGACCCGGCCCCTGTAGACCCTCAGACTGACCCGCCCCTGTAGACCCTCAGACTGACCCGACCCCTGTAGACCCTCAGACTGACCCGGCCCCTGTAGACCCTCAGACTGACCCGGCCCCTGTAGACCCTCAGACTGACCCGGCCCCTGTAGACCCTCAGACTGACCCGGCCCCTGTAGACCCTCAGACTGACCCGGCCCCTGTAGACCCTCAGACTGACCCGGCCCCTGTAGACCCTCAGACTGACCCGACCCCTGTAGCCCCTCAGACTGACCCGACCCCTGTAGACCCTCAGACTGACCCGGCCCCTGTAGACCCTCAGACTGACCCGACCCCTGTAGACCCTCAGACTGACCCGGCCCCTGTAGACCCTCAGACTGACCCGCCCCTGTAGACCCTCAGACTGACCCGGCCCCTGTAGACCCTCAGACTGACCCGGCCCCTGTAGACCCTCAGACTGACCCGGCCCCTGTAGACCCTCAGAGACATGGAGAAGTTCGGGATGAGTTTTGGGGGCGGTCCCGGCAGGAAGGAGCTGCTGGACACCATCGAGTCCCAGAAAAAGCAGCTGGTCCAGTACCAGACTCGCTTCAAAGACGTGGTCCGGGCCTATAAGAGTCTTCTGAAGGAGAAGGAGGCCCTTGAGGCCAGTCTGAAGGTCTTGTCCGTGACCCAGGAGGTGGACCTGAACCAGCAAGGCCTAGACACTACCTCGACCTCGGACCTCCCAGAGGACGGCTGCTCGCTGCACAGTGAGGACAGCGTGGACACGGCAGCATCCGTGGACGTGTCTAGTGAGACCACCAGAGGGGACCAGAGCGAGGAGGACCAGGGAGAACCAGGAGCCAAGTCCAGCTCAATGGTACATTTTTAAAAGTCAAACTTTATTTTAATCACATCAATCAAACTCTCACTTATCAGACGGATGTTCACTCTGAAGTCCAACGTGTGAGTTCTCTTCCTGCAGACCCTGAGGTCCGATACGAGCGCCGGCAGCCCGGAGAGCAGCGGCATGGGGGCGGAGCAGCAACAGCAGGCCACGCCCCCTCCCAGCACAGAGGTGGACCGCCGAGTCGCCCAGCTGAAGAACCAACTGAGCACGCTCACCAGCGCCCTCTCCACGGTGACGCACGAGAAGTCCCGGATGGAAGCCAGTTTTCAGGCCGACAAGCGTCAGCTGAAACAGGAAGTGGAGGAGCTCCAGGACCGTCTGGTCTCCATGACGACGCAGCAGGAGGCGGAGCTGCGGGCCCTGCAGCAGCAGTTGGCCGAGAGCCGCGCTCGCATCATCACGCAGCAGCACGAGAGGGAGCAGGAGCAGGGAGACCACGTCCAGCAGCTCAGGGAGCTGCAGAGGATCCTGCAGCAGGAGAGAGACCTGCGACAGGACGCAGAGCTCCGCCTGCAGGACGCCAACACTACTCTCCTCATGACATCACAGGCCGTGGACCGGGGGGCGGAGTCAGAGGCTCACCTGAACCAGGTGAGGGAGGAGAGGGACGAGCTGAGGAGGAGGCTGCAGGCTGCCGAGGAGGACCAGAAGAAACCAGATCCCAGAGTGAACGAACTGCAGCAAGAGCTGACGGAGCTGAAGAAACACTTCCAGCAGCAGATCCACCTGGAGACCAGAAAGGTAAGACTGAGACCCTGACCAACTAAACCAGATCCACCTGGAGACCAGAAAGGTAAGACTGAGACCCTGACCAACTAAACCAGCTGAGTAACTCTGGACTGTTTGTGTCTCGGCAGGCCTGCGAGGCGGAGGATCGATTCCGTGAGCGCGCTCAGGCTGCAGAGACCAGGGTCGCCGGTCTGGAGCAGAGAGTCTCTGAACTGTCGGAGCTGCTGGGTTCCTGTGAGAAGTCGAGGCAGAGAGACCAGCAGACGGCTCAGAGACTCAGAGACCGGATCCTGCAGCTGGACACCGAGAACAAAACACTGGCCATCTCCGTCTCCAGCAGGATGACCTCTGACCTCGGCGTGGACGAGTCTCAGCTGGACGTTGGCGTGCTGAAGGAAAAGCTGGAGAAGGTGAAGAAGCTGCTGTTGCTGGCGGCTCAGAGGAACCCGGACCAGAACATCCACAACCTGGTGGAGACCCCCCCAGAGCTGGGCGGAGACAAAGCCTCCGTGTTCTACCAGCAGGAGCTCCAGCAGCTCAAGGACGAGTTCGAACGCTACAAGCTGCGAGCTCAGGTGGTGCTCAAGAACAAGAACGCCAAAGATGGCTGCCAGGCCAAGGAGCTGGAGGAGGTCCGGGACCAGCTGTCCGAGCTGAAGGAGAAGTACATCAACCTGAGGATCCAGAGCGACGAGGCCGAGACCCGACACCGCCGCCATCTGGAGGAGCGGCAGCAGCAGGCAGCGGCGCTGCAGCACGCCAACAAGCAGGAAGCGGAGCGGGTGGAGGCGGCGCATCGTGACGACCTGCTGCGACTGGAGGCGGAGCTCCACAAACAGAGGGAGAGGACCATGGCGCTGCTGGACGAGAAGGACCAGGAGCTGGAGAGGCTGCGGGCCGCGGCGCCGGTCTGCGGCAACGACACCGACAGAACTGCCGACCGCGAGCACGAGTCCGGCCCGGAGACGGAGGGTGACATCATCAGCCAGGCCCTGCGACGGGCGACGCCCAACGAGCCCACGATGCTGCTGTACGCCGAGCAGCTGGCCAGGAAGGAGGTCGAGGTGGGAAGCCTGCGGCGGAAGAAACACCAGCTGGAGGAGGACGTCCACCAGCTGCAGGCCAGACTCATCGCCAACGGGGAGCGCCACGGCGAGGAAGCGTCTGAGCTGAAAGGACAACTCGACAAACTGATCAGAGATCAGAGCAGAGAGGGCGCCAACATGGAGTACCTGAAGAACGTCATCTACAAGTTCCTGACCCTACAGGACGCCAGCGGGAGGCAGCAGACGCTCAACGCCATCCTGACCATCCTGCACTTCAGCCCGCAGGAGAAACACACTGTCATGGGGCTGAAGGGCGCCACCTGGTGGACCAACAAGAGATAAAACACCTGAAGAAGAAACATCATGGGGCTGAACAAGAATTAACCAAACTTTGGTGGATTCAATTCTTCTTATCAATGATATATTTTTCTTATTTTTGATTGATTGTTTGTTTATATATATATATATAAAATGTATATAAAATGTATAAATTAAAATACTTTCCTGCTTCACAAACTCAGTGTTGTTCATTTTGAAGTTATGAAATTAATTAAGAGTTTATTAATTTCAGAAAGTTTCACATTGTTTTACAGTTACTTTTGTTTGTTTGGCCTTTAAACCTCAACATCATTGATTTTAGTTATAGAATCACAACTTTAATTTATAATAATATATCAGATATTACGTTTTTCATCATAACACTGCGTCTGTTTTTAACGTCTCCAGCTTGTTCATATTAATGGTGTTTCTGAAGTTCTTCATGAGAACACGGCTGATACGTCATTCAGATCAATATATTGATCAATATGTACCAAAAGAATATAATAAACAAAGACGACAAAATGTGAACATGAATAAAATTTTACTTTTCAAATCCAAACAAAATATTTACAGATGGTTTGAGATAAAAAAGAAAAGACAAACAACACAATATTATAAATATTATTAATAATAATCTCATAGAAAAATAACACTTCATCTGGTCATTGTTCAAGTTTGAAGTTCTAATAAAGTTTTATCCTTTAAACAATCATGTGTTTAGATAAATATAAATAATAATAATATAATAATAAACAGGTGGAGATGAAAGTGAAAAGAAACAAATGAAGTTTTAAGTTTAAACATTCATTTAACGAAGAATCAACGAGTCAAATCTCATTTAATTCAGTTTGGTGGAGAATTAATGGTAAAAGGAAAGATGTGTGCTCTGTGTACTCAGCGTGTACTCAGCACCGCCTGCAGGTCTTCAGGCAGAGATCCGATGATAGAATCTATAAAAGAGTCCAGTTTGTCTGAAACTCCGTCTTTCAGCTGCAGCTGCTGCCGACGAGCTTTAATCTGAAAAACAGCGTCAGTCAGAAAGTCACTTCCTGTATTCAAGGGAAGAATAAACATTTTGAAGATAGTTATAAGTTTAGGAAATGTTCAGAAAAATAATATTTTAAGAATGAAACAACAAACTGTTGTTTGTTTAGATTAAATCGAACTGTTCACTAAAACACATAGTATACACAGTATCACAGTAAATGTATATAATGAGTATTCATTTATTCTCACCAGTTTCTCTCTCAGCTTCAGAATCAAGTCGACGATTTCCACCTCAGACTTGTCTTTAGTCCAACTCACCAGGTCCTGAGAGGCAGAAACCAGGGTTAAAATGGGACAGATGTTTAAGGTGATCCAGATGTTTACAGTGACCCAGATGTTTAAGGTGATCCAGATGTTTACAGGGACCCAGGTGTTTACAGTGATGAATATGTTCAGGGACCCAGATGTTTACAGTGACCCAGATGTTTACAGTGATGAATATGTTCAGTGACCCAGATGTTTACAGTGACCCAGATGTTTACAGTGATGAATATGTTCAGTGACCCAGATGTTTACAGTGATGAATATGTTCAGTGACCCAGATGTTTACAGTGACCCAGATGTTTACAGTGATGAATATGTTCAGGGATCCAGATGTTTACAGTGATGAATATGTTCAGTGACCCAGATGTTTACAGTGACCCAGATGTTTACAGTGATGAATATGTTCAGTGACCCAGATGTTTACAGTGATGAATATGTTCAGTGACCCAGATGTTTACAGTGACCCAGATGTTTACAGTGATGAATATGTTCAGGGATCCAGATGTTTACAGTGATGAATATGTTCAGGGACCCAGATGTTTACAGTGACCCAGATGTTTACAGTGATGAATATGTTCAGTGACCCAGATGTTTACAGTGACCCAGATGTTTACAGTGATGAATATGTTCAGGGATCCAGATGTTTACAGTGATGAATATGTTCAGGGATCCAGATGTTTACAGTGATAAATATGTTCAGGGACCCAGATGTTTACAGTGACCCAGATGTTTACAGTGATGAATATGTTCAGTGACCCAGATGTTTACAGTGACCCAGATGTTTACAGTGATGAATATGTTCAGGGATCCAGATGTTTACAGTGTGTCCGATGAGATAAACTAACTCACAGCGTCACAGATGACCTCCAGATGAAGACTCTCCAGTTTTTGCGTCATCTCTTTGTGTCGATGACGATACCATCCGTCAAAGTTCGGAGACCTGAAGAATTTCCTGTACAGAGTTCAAACAACAGGGAAGTTAATGTCAGTTATTAATAAAAAAAGAAGAACAAGAACAAATTTAAACAACAATAAAATACTTCTTAAACTTCCTGGAACTAAATGTAAAAATAAACTGAAGACACAAGACGAATGTTTGAATGCGTTTAAGTTACGACTTAGAAGGTACTTCATTTTCAGAATTACGACATTATTCTCAAAGTTACAACTTAATGAACAAAACTTAAACTTTATTCAATAAAACCTTTATTTAACTGGAAAGTCACATTGAGATTTAAACCTCTATTACAAGTGAGACCGAGACAAGACAGTCAAAGAGCAGCATCCAACACATGACAGGCGACATCCAATCAGAGCAGCAACAACAGATACGACTCAACACATGACGTCATACAGCACGTTAACAAGAAAGCACTGTGGTGATGCGTTTGTTAGTTAATTGAAGCAACTTCCTTTTTATTACCTTTAATATAATTTAAGGTAAGGAGATACAGGTCTTAAGTTTAAGTTTGTCCTGCAGATTGTTCTAGGACCAAAGACCAAAGTAGAAGGTGTTATGGACTGAAATGTACCAATGTTGTGACCTTCATAGAGTGAGTGATGACCTTCCTACCATGCTGTAGAAGGAGCAGTGAGGTCCTAACGATAGAATAAGTGACAGATTCAATGTTACAGTCTGTCTGAAGATGAGGAAAGGCCACCTCTTCGGTGGAGTACAGGACTATGTCATCTGCATACAGACGGTATCTGCAGAATCTAAAAGGGTCCCAAAACTGTCATAGGAGGACTTTCTTCTGGTTTACATCCTGCAGACACCTGAGTGACTCACCTGTACAGTCCCATCCAATCACCTTTAAGCATGGAGGTCAGCTGAGGCCCGGTGTGATCCAGAGTGGACATGAACTCGTCCTGACTAAAGGGTCGAATCTGAGGAGGAGTCTGAACAAACAAAAACATGAGCCGACTGCTGACGTCGCCGTGAGGTCATCGCCGGTGATCCACTTCCTGTTTACCTTCCACGGCGTCACCGATCTCTGCAGAGGCATCAGGCTCGCCATGTACCGCTCCTGACAGACAAGAGACAGGGTTTAACACAGCAGGGTCTGACTTCCTGCTTCATGATTGGATGAGCCATCGTTTGTCATCACAAGAAAAGTCAGCGGTTAGTTTCAGGCGAGAAGATGTTAAATTAACTTTTACTTGTAAAGAATCTTTCTATTCTTTGATACAACATTTGAAAATTCTGAGGCAGAGTCATAATTTGTGGTTTTGGGTTATGGAAAATAAATTGAATTGAAGTCAGTCAGTCTGCCAAATGTGAACAGACGTTCTGTCACTCTGTTTAAATGAAGCTATTATTTACCCTAACCCTCTTAGCAGCCCACTGCTCCGCAGGGATGGGTTAAATGCAGAAGGCAGATTTCGTGTATATATGTAACAATGTTTATATGATCAATTAAGCCGATTTTCATTTTCATTTTTCGTAAATGTTTGAGGAATCAGAAACATGTGGACTTAAATCTAAATAACTTATGATATTAATTAGAATGAAACACTGATTCTTCATGAACCAGATATTGAATCAACACACTTATTATGTTGTAACAGCAAATGATCAATAGAGTCAAACCAACAAAAGCCTGTCTCCTGATCACATGTTTCTAAAGAATCTGATTGGCTGTTTCCTCACCAGTGGGATGATGAAGCTCTGCGTGAGCTCCAACAGGTGTCTCCTCAAGATGGCGCTCTGAACCTCTGAGGGTCGTTTTCTCTGAATCCCCTGAAGGCACACAGTTCAAAATGTTTGATCATCAATCGTCTTTGGATCAATAAATATTGACATCAATAAATGTGGCTGTTTTCACCTTCAACAGTCTCTTAATAAGAATCTTGTCTTTGTGTAGAAACGTCTTGAACGCTGTGTAGATCCCTGCAGACAGGAAGTTAACTTCTATTAATAAATAATACTCTAATTATTAGAAATATGAAACTGGTGATTAGAGACTCAGGTGTTACCTGGTTTAGTGTCTAGTGTTTTCAGTTTGGACAGTTTCTTCACCTTCACCTGTTTAGGTAAATCACCTGGAAGAGATGGTTGTTCACTGATGAACATTCTGACCAATCAAAGCTGGGTTACTGTCAGTCAACATTCAGACACACCTTCATTCATACAGGTAGACCAGGTGACACCTGCTGGATCTACACTAAACATTCATACAGGTAGACCAGGTGACACCTGCTGGATCTACACTAAACATTCATACAGGTAGACCAGGTGACACCTGCTGGATCTACACTAAACATTCATACAGGTAGACCAGGTGACACCTGCTGGATCTACACTAAACATTCATACAGGTAGACCAGGTGTCGCCATCTTTCACAAAGAAAAGAGTTAAATCAACAGAAGAACTTCTTTTACCCGCCATCTTGATTTCTCCCAGACGGACGACGTGAGGCCAGTTCTGAAAAGTCTTAATGAAGAACGGATTGGTGACTCCAAGAACCACGTTAGGCCTGAGACAGGCAGGTGAGACACAGACAGGTGAGACACAGACAGGTGAGACAGACACAGGTGAGACACAGACAGATAAGAGCTGCACAGGTGACTCACGGGGCCTGTGTCCTGGTGGTGTACTCCCTGAACTCGCTGTCGTGGATGGTGAAATACGGACGGAAGTCGCAGCAGAACTTCAGAGGACTGATGGAGCTGAGAGAGGACGCTTTGTTACCATGGCAACCATACAAACACTGCCCTCTAATTGACTAACAGAAGCTCTCTGACATCACACTTTCAGCGTACAGTGTCTGACTGACTGATGATTTTACTGTTTGACACATTTATATATACACTTATAAATATATATATAAATAAAAAAATAAAAAGGAGTGTTCTGGTTGGCTGTTCAGTCACCTGACGAGAGCCAGCACGATTTCCGAGGAGATGGTGGGAGACGGTGCCATGACGACCACCGGTTCCCCGAGTAACATGAGCTCCCAGAACATCTGCAGGTGGATCAGGACCGACTGGAAACACCTGAAGATGTGTTAAACTATTGATTACTGTTCGATAACAGGATGTTACCTGGTTAATCAATACATTTATTTATTGATATGAACATAAGAGACCTGAAGAGGTCCAGTTCGTGGATGGTCGGCAGCAGAGTCGGAGCCGGCAGGAGGTTCTGAGGACACAAATAAAACTTTATTGTTCATTCACAGTTTGTTTGATAATCAAAGGTCCTTTTCTCTTCCTGACCTCTTTAGCAGTTTGTCTCACTGGACTTCCTCCTGGTTTGTCGGCTTTTGATGGAATCCGAACCTGAAAAAATAAATAAAACCGGAAAATGTTATTTATTTGCAATAAAGTTCAAATAAAAATGAAACCAATGGAAAGATAGAAACTTAGTTTAAAAAATAAATGAAGATGTCAGAAGAAAGAAATTCACTTTTTATGTTGTTCAACACAGAAACAAAGAAGTCTCCTGGATACTCTGACCATATCAGAATATTATGTTATATGATTTTATATTATTATATTACACAATATTACATTATTTTATTATATCATGTTATATTATTATATTATACAATATTATATTATACAATACTTTTTTTATTATATCATATCCTATTATTATTAGTATATTATTTTGTTATACAATATTAAATAATTTTATTATATCATATTCTATTCTATTATTCTATTATACATTACATTATATTATTGTATTATATCATATTATTCTTCTTCTATTATTTTATTATATCATGTTATATTATATTATTATAAGTTGGTATACAGTGAGACACGCCCCCATCCCCAAGGCCACGCCCCCACTCACCTGTAAGACCACGCCCATCACCGGAAGGTTGAGGGTCATTCCAGGTACAGGTGAAGGCCATTGGTCGATCTCGTTACACACTGAGGATGAGAGAAAGACATGACGTCAGGTGACAATTCATCATTGCTATTGTTGTGAATCATCCAAGGTTATGATGCAAGCATGACATCATCACCTGCTTCCAGACAGGGCTCCAATTTCTCAAAGAACTCAGGAGCAACGATCTGCAGCAGCGAGTGAAACAGGTGAGTGTACGGTAACCTGGATACCAACACCAGAGACTGAAACACACAGAGTCACATGGTTAATCAGGTGTAAACAGGTGAGTGTACGGTAACCTGGATACCAACACCAGAGACTGAAACACAAATATGGCATGGTTAATCAGGTGTAAACAGGTGAGTGTACAGTAACCTGGATACCAACACCAGAGACTGAAACACACAGTCACATGGTTAATCAGGTGTAAACAGGTGAGTGTACAGTAACCTGGATACCAACACCAGAGACTGAAACACAAATATGGCATGGTTAATCAGGTGTAAACAGGTGAGTGTACAGTAACCTGGATACCAACACCAGAGACTGAAACACAAATATGGCATGGTTAATCAGGTGTAAACAGGTGAGTGTACAGTAACCTGGATACCAACACCAGAGACTGAAACACAAATATGGCATGGTTAATCAGGTGTAAACAGGTGAGTGTACAGTAACCTGGATACCAACACCAGAGACTGAAACACAAATATGGCATGGTTAATCAGGTGTAAACAGGTGAGTGTTAACCTGGATCAGAGACTGAAACACACAGAGTCACATGGTTAATCAGGTGTAAACAGGTGAGTGTACAGTAACCTGGATACCAACACCAGAGACTGAAACACAAATATGGCATGGTTAATCAGGTGTAAACAGGTGAAAACAGGTGTGAACAGGTAACTGACCTTCTGGAAGTATCCTCTCTTCACAGAAACATCCTTCACTTGTCTGAAATAGACGTAACCAAAGAAATGGGACGCTTCAGTCTGTGGACACAAAGAGGCAAACTGTACATGTTGACAAAAGTTCCTTTATAAATGTTTTCAAGTGTTTTTATGCGTTTGTTTATAAATGTTTATGAATGTTTATAAATGCTCCTGATTGTTAATAAGGTTTATAAGTGTTTGTTATAAATGGTTATGAATGTTGATGAATGTTTGTGAATGTTTGTGAATGTTTATTAATATTTGTGAATGTCGATAAAGGTTTCTAAATGTTTGTGAATGTTGATGAATGTTTGTGAATGTTGATGAATGTTTGTGAATGTTGATGAATGTTTGTGAATGTTGATGAATGTTTGTGAATATTTATAAATGTTTGTTAATGTTTATAAATGTTTATGAATGTGTATGAATTTTTATAAATGTTTATACATTTTTGTGAATGTTTGTCAATGTTTGTCAATGTTTATAAGGTTTATCCGTGTTTGTTTATAAACGTTTATTCGTGTTAATCTAATCCTCCGTCTCCATATAAGGTTCTCTGAGCTGTGATCACAAACGTTCAGTAGTTTCCGGTCTGACTGGCACATGAGGTAGAGCGCTTGTCCCGTAACCACAAGGTTGGTGGTTCAAACCCCTCTACTGGCAACATGCCGAGGTGTCCTTGAGCAAGACACCTAACCCCCAGTTGCTCCCCGGGCGCTTCATTGCAGCCCACTGCTCCTCCGGGATGGTTAAATGCAGAGAAATAATTTCCCCATTGTGGGACTAATAAAGGCTTAATTAAATTAATCAAACCTTTGATAAGCTGTCACATGGTTCTAATGGATCAATCAGTGTCACATGGTTCTTACTGATCAATAAGAGTCACATGATCAATACCTGAAGGGTGGGCGGGGCGTCTCTGTTGTAAACGTCTTCTCTGAACTTCAACGCTCTTCGACCGACCGACTGACGTAACCTGAAGCTGAACTGAGTGTCCCCAAGGCATCCTGGGAAATGAAGTAAAACATTTGACCTTTGACCTCAGGGTCATGTGCGGCACTATTCAGTGTTTTTTTATTTATTTACCTGAGTAGGAGTCAGGGAAGGACAGGTAGCAGATGCTGGTTTTCTGACAACAAATAACAAACAAATATGATGAATTACAATAAATAAAATCAATATATAATCAATACATATAATCAATATAAAATGAAAAATGAAAAACTACCTCCTTCTCGGTGAGTTTCACATCTTGAGGATACACCAGCTGAAAACACAAAAACACCAAATTCCAAGTTTTAAAAGCTCAGAATCCAATACGACGTCGAATACTGAAATATGTCATCATCTCATCAGTCATCCTATTGGTCGATGCAGCAGGACTCTAATCATCATCAACATCAACATCAACAATAACATTAACAATAACAATAACATCAACAATAACAATAACATCAACATTAACATTAACAATAACATCAACAATAACAATAACATCAACAATAACAATAACATCAACAATAACATCAACATTAACAATAACATTAACAATAACATCAACAATAACATTAACAATAACATTAACAATAACATTAACAATAACAATAACATCAACATTAACAATAACAATAACAATAACATTAACAATAACATCAACAATAACATTAACATTAACATTAACATGCGTTCATCTAGAATGGAAGAACACTGAAGTATTGTGAGTACTTTAATGGAGTTTGGTACAAATGACACCAACTCAATGAGGAACTGCAAAAACCTGTGAAATCAGAACATGATCCAGAAACCTGAAGGAACCCTGAAGGAACCCTGAAGGAACCCTGAAGGAACCCTGAAGGAACCCTGAGCCAGCTCCCATCGGCGTCATGGAGTGAACCACTCACACAGAACTCCTTCACAGGTATGTAAACTCTGCAGGTATGAGCTGAACCGTAACTCTGCATACGGTTACTGCTTCACGGGGGGGGGCACCTGTCCTCTTAACAACGATACTGTTTGTATGACCTGACCACCTGGTCACCTCATCACATGACCACCTGATCACCTGGTCACCTCATCACCTGGTCACCTCATCACCTGATCACATGACCACCTGATCACCTGGTCACCTCATCACCTGGTCACATGCCCACCTGACCACCTCATCACATGATCACCTGGTCACCTCATCACATGATCACCTGGTCACCTCATCACATGATCACATGACCACCTCATCACCTGGTCACCTCATCACATTGTCACCTCATCACATGACCACCTGGTCACCTCATCACATGATCACATGACCACCTGGTCACCTCATCACATGATCACATGACCACCTGGTCACCTGGTCACCTCATCACCTCATCACATGACCACCTGATCACCTGGTCACCTCATCACATGATCACATGACCACCTGGTCTGGAGCACCTGTCCCCTCACAACCACTCTGGACTGTCTCTGCTCTGATCATTCATTTCATATCGATCCGTTCTAGAACCCTGAGGCTAACCATGCTAACGAGGCTAACCATGCTAACGATGCTAACCATGCTAACGATGCTAACCATGCTAAGCTAACAGGCTCGTACCTCTATAGCTTGTCCGAGCTCCAGGTCGAAGGTAACGACACACACACACTCCAGCCAGGAGGAGAAGCGGATCCACGGACACCGGCTGTCCCCGCTGTCCGCCTCCTCATGTCGGGGAGAACCGGAGCCGTCAAACGGGTTCATCACGACCGGACAGAGCTCCGTTCTTCCTCCGGTCCTCCATCACGTTGATCCGCGATGTCAGAGACCTCTACCGCCTCTACTGCCCCCTGGTGGACATGTGTATACACACATATATATATATATATATATATATATATATATATATATATATATATACATATATATACATACATATATATATGTATGTATATATATATATGTATATACATATATATATATATATATATATGTATATACATATATATACATATATATATATATATATATATATATATATATGTATATACATATATATATATATATATACATATATATATGTATATATATATATATATATATATATATATATATATATATATGTATATGTATATGTGTATATATATACATACATGTATATATATGTATATATATATATACATGTATATATATATATATGTATATATATATATACATGTATATAGGGTTATATATATATATATATATATACATATATATGTGTGTATATATATATATACTGTATGTATATGTGTATATATATATATATATATATATATATGTATATACGTATATATATACATACATATATATATATACACATGTATATACGTATATATATATATATACGTATATATATGTATATATATATATATACGTGTATATACGTATATATATATATACGTATATACATGTATATATATATATATATATATATACCATATATATATGTATATATATATATATGTATATATATATATATATATATATATATATATATATATATATATATATATATATATATATATATATGTATATATATGTATATACACATATATATATGTATATACACATATATATATGTATATACATGTATATATATATATACATGTATATATATATATTACATGTGTATATATATATACATGTGTATATATATATACATGTGTATATATGTATATAAATGTATATACTGTATATATATACATATATATACAGTATATATATATATACATGTGTATATATACACATATATATACATATATACAGTATATACATGTGTATATATATACACATATATATACATATATATACAGTATATATTGTATATATATATATGCATATATATACAGTATATATATATATATATATATATATGAAATGTGAAAGTAATTTTATCTCTTTTTTTTATTCTGAATTAATTTGTTTTAAAGATGATAATAATAATAATATTAATTCCAAACTAAACAGTAGACTCTTATGAATAAGTAGTTTTTGAGATGGAGCTTGGTTTCAACACAATGATGATGAATTCCATCTGATTAATAATCAATAGTTTATTAACATGACACATTCATTAAATCATCTCCTTATATTAAATGAATGTTGATGTATATAAAACCCCATATTAATAATCATGATAATCATAATAATAATGTACACTACAGGCTCCAGAAGAAGCAGGTTTCAGTGTGTGTGTATCAGTGGTCCCCATGGCTACAGAGAGGTCAGAGGTCAGGTGGTTCTCATGAAGCCTCAGACAGCTCCAGGGATAAAGGGACAGAGTCAATATTGAGACGTCCTTCATCGCTCAGCAGAGACCTTCAGCTGAAGATGAGCGGCTTCATGCTGACCTCAGGTCTGCTGACGGTCAAACACACTTTAATCTCAATAAATAAATAAATACATGTAATGTTTATATTAATGATTCTAATCATGAGTGTCTCCGTGTTCGAGGACAAAAGTCATCATTCATCCCTGTTTTATTTTGTTTTGGTCATGATCCAAAATGTTATATTAATTATTTATATATTACATATATTATGTTCATTATATATATTACATTTCTTCATATATAATATATATATAATATTATGTTGTTGAGAAGGTTGAGGAGCGTCGTGTCTCCAGAGAACAGATGACTGTTATATAAATTATATATATTTAATTTATTATATGTATTATATATATTCTATTTATTATAACTATTCTATTTATTATATATATGTATTTTATCTATTATATATATTATATTTATTATAACTATTATATATATGTATTATATTTATTATATATATATTATATGTATTATATATATTCTATTTATTATAACTATTATATATATTATATGTATTATATTTATTATATATATTATATTTATTATAACTATTATATTTATTATAACTATTATATTTATTATATATATATATATATATTATATTTATTATATATATATTATATGTATTATATTTATTATATATTCTATGATGTTTTTAAAAGGTTGAGGCGTGTCTTGTCTCTGAACAGATGACAGTTATATTAATTATATTTTGAATTTATTATACATATATTTATTATAACTATTATATATTATATATATGTATCATATTTATTATATATATATTCTATGATGTTTTTAAAAGGTTGAGGCATGTCTTGTCTCTGAACAGATGACAGTTATATTAATTATATATTGAATTTATTATATATATATTTATTATAACTATTATATATTATATTTATTATATATATATTCTATGATGTTTTTAAAAGGTTGAGGCATGTCTTGTCTCTGAACAGATGACAGTTATATTAATTATATATTGAATTTATTATATATATATTTATTATAACTATTATATATTATATAGATGTATTATATTTATTATATATATATATTCTATGATGTTTTTAAAAGGTTGAGGCGTGTCTTGTCTCTGAACAGATGACAGTTATATTAATTATATATTGAATTTATTATATATATATTTATTATAACTATTATATATTATATTTATTATATATATATTCTATGATGTTTTTAAAAGGTTGAGGCGTGTCTTGTCTCTGAACAGATGACAGTTATATTAATTATATATTGAATTTATTATATATATATTTATTATAACTATTATATATTATATAGATGTATTATATGTATTATATTTATTATATATATATTCTATGATGTTTTTAAAAGGTTGAGGCGTGTCTTGTCTCTGAACAGATGACAGTTATATTAATTATATATTGAATTTATTATATATATATTTATTATAACTATTATATATTATATAGATGTATTATATGTATTATATTTATTATATATATATTCTATGATGTTTTTAAAAGGTTGAGGCGTGTCTTGTCTCTGAACAGATGACAGTTATATTAATTATATATTGAATTTATTATATATATATTTATTATAACTATTATATATTATATAGATGTATTATATGTATTATATTTATTATATATATATTCTATGATGTTTTTAAAAGGTTGAGGCGTGTCTTGTCTCTGAACAGATGACAGTTATATTAATTATATATTGAATTTATTATATATATATTTATTATAACTATTATATATTATATAGATGTATTATATGTATTATATTTATTATATATATATTCTATGATGTTTTTAAAAGGTTGAGGCGTGTCTTGTCTCTGAACAGATGACAGTTATATTAATTATATATTGAATTTATTATATATATATTTATTATAACTATTATATATTATATAGATGTATTATATGTATTATATTTATTATATATATATTCTATGATGTTTTTAAAAGGTTGAGGCGTGTCTTGTCTCTGAACAGATGACAGTTATATTAATTATATATTGAATTTATTATATATATATTTATTATAACTATTATATATTATATAGATGTATTATATGTATTATATTTATTATATATATATTCTATGATGTTTTTAAAAGGTTGAGGCGTGTCTTGTCTCTGAACAGATGACAGTTATATTAATTATATATTGAATTTATTATATATATATTTATTATAACTATTATATATTATATAGATGTATTATATGTATTATATTTATTATATATATATTCTATGATGTTTTTAAAAGGTTGAGGCGTGTCTTGTCTCTGAACAGATGACTTTGTGACCTTGAGACTTTCTGACTATAAATACAGTCGTCCTCCGTCTGTCCGTCTGTCCGTCTGCTGAGAACAGCATGAAGTCTGTTCAGGCTGCTTCGCTCTCTCTGATGATGATGATGATGAAGATGATGATGATGATAATGATAATGAGGATGATGATGATGGTTTCTGTCTCTGCTGGTCCTCTTCCTCGTTCTCTCAACAGGTGAGACTGAAATATTAATATCAGAAGATAAAAGTTTAAAACTTAATGAAGCTTTGAATAATATTAATAATAATAATAACAATAATAATAATAGTAATAATAATTATATAATAATAACAATAATAATAATAGTTGTTGTGATGATCATATCTGATTATTAAACATAATAAAGATTTTTATTTTATGATGAAAAACATCTTGTAATAAATGTGAAAAACATAGTTTTCTTTGTCTGCTAAAGCTCAAACTTATCTTTTATTAATATGTTATACTGAATGTTCAGTCACTATCTTGTTATTAAATTATTAGTTATTAAATAATTTTAACTATGGATCTAATCTTGTGATAATGAGACATTATTATGTTAATACAGATTTTAAACACAATTCTCACACTATAAGAAAGAAATATCATTGGAAGCTGAGAATCTATGACATAATTATGAAAAATGTATTTAACATTTCTTGTGATAATAAGTAAAACTTTAATTATGAGAATCCTAATAAAATAAATTATAATAAAACACCTTTTAAAAGGAATCTGTTTCCTGTTTTGTCTGCAGGTTTGAGTCTCGTCAACACGTCAACAACACAGGAAATAATACATAGGTAGAAATAATACAGAAGAATACACAAGAATACACAAGAATACACAATAATACAGAGGAATACACAAGAATACACAAAATTACACAAGAATACACAAGAATACACTAGAATACACAATAATACATAAAAATACACAATAATACACAGGTTAACACGAGAATACACAAGAATACACAAAAATACACAAGACAATAATACACATTGTACAGAAAATAATACACATGATACAGACAATAATACACATGATACAGACAATAATACACATGATACAGACAATAACACACATTGTACAGACAATAATACACATGATACAGACAAAAATACACAATAATGCACATCATACACAGCCTGAGATTATGACCCTCGTCCCGTTTTACCCGTTAAATGATATTTAGTAACTTGATGTACTGAACTTCTTTAGAACAACGTTTATTTTTTTAGAACTTTATCGCAGCTGAAAAAAAGAATCAGTAGATTTCTTTCCTCCTCAGAGTCTCCACATCAAACATCTGGATGGACTCAAACACCTCGATGGACTCAAACACCTCGATGGACTCAAACACCTCGATGGACTCAAACACCTCGATGGACTCAAACACCTCGATGGACTCAAACATCTGGAAGGTCTCAAACATCTGGAAGGACTCAAACACCTCAATGGACTCAAACATCTGGAAGGACTCAAACACCTCGATGGACTCAAACACCTCGATGGACTCAAACACCTCGGTGGACTCAAACACCTCGATGGACTCAAACACCTCGGTGGACTCAAACATCTGGAAGGACTCAAACACCTCAATGGACTCA
Organism: Anoplopoma fimbria; assembly: GCF_027596085.1. NCBI lineage: Eukaryota > Metazoa > Chordata > Actinopteri > Perciformes > Anoplopomatidae > Anoplopoma > Anoplopoma fimbria. The sequence goes on along the minus strand of NC_072471.1, from coordinate 140,794 downwards.
AACATCTGGAAGGACTCAAACACCTCGATGGACTCAAACACCTCGATGGACTCAAACACCTCGGTGGACTCAAACATCTGGAAGGACTCAAACACCTCAATGGACTCAAACATCTGGAAGGACTCAAACACCTCGATGGACTCAAACACCTCGGTGGACTCAAACACCTCGATGGACTCAAACATCTGGAAGGTCTCAAACACCTCGATGGACTCAAACACCTCGGTGGACTCAAACACCTCGATGGACTCAAACACCTCGATGGATGAGATCAGAGTCTTAACTATTATGTACGTAGTCTCAGAGTTTTTAAATCTGGTTTAAACTCGTCTGTTTGTTTTACTGTTCTGTTCTCACACTAGACTTTATATTTACATATATTTACCTGTACAGTTGCGATTCACCTGTACATATTTGATTCGAGCCAGTGATATCATTATCTCTAATGTCAATCCAGAATAAATGTCCATAAATCCACTTAGAGATCATCATTTACGTTTACCTGTGTCTCCTTCTGTACCTGTCTCACCTGTGTCTCCTCCTGTACCTGTTTCACCTGTGTCTCCTCCTGTACCTGTCTCACCTGTGTCTCCTCCTGTACCTGTCTCACCTGTGTCTCCTCCTGTACCTGTTTCACCTGTGTCTCCTCCTGTACCTGTCTCACCTGTGTCTCCTTCTGTACCTGTTTCACCTGTGTCTGTTTCACCTGTGTCTCCTCCTACCTGACCTGTGTACCTGTCTCACCTGTGTCTCCTCCTGTACCTGTCTCACCTGTGTCTCTACCTGTGTCTCCTCCTGTACCTGTCTCACCTGTGTCTCCTCCTGTACCTGTCTCACCTGTGTCTCCTTCTGTACCTGTTTCACCTGTGTCTCCTCCTGTACCTGTTTCACCTGTGTCTCCTCCTGTACCTGTTTCACCTGTGTCTCCTTCTGTACCTGTTTCACCTGTGTCTCCTCCTGTACCTGTCTCACCTGTGTCTCCTCCTGTGTCTCCTTCTGTACCTGTTTCACCTGTGTCTCCTCCTGTACCTGTTTCACCTGTGTCTCCTCCTGTACCTGTTTCACCTGTGTCTCCTCCTGTACCTGTCTCACCTGTGTCTCCTCCTGTACCTGTTTCACCTGTGTCTCCTCCTGTACCTGTTTCACCTGTGTCTCCTTCTGTACCTGTTTCACCTGTGTCTCCTCCTGTACCTGTCTCACCTGTGTCTCCTCCTGTACCTGTCTCACCTGTGTCTCCTCCTGTACCTGTCTCACCTGTGTCTCCTCCTGTACCTGTTTCACCTGTGTCTCCTCCTGTACCTGTTTCACCTGTGTCTCCTCCTGTACCTGTCTCACCTGTGTCTCCTTCTGTACCTGTCTCACCTGTGTCTCCTCCTGTACCTGTTTCACCTGTGTCTCCTTCTGTACCTGTTTCACCTGTGTCTCCGTCTGTGCTTGTCTCACCTGTGTTCTCTTCCTGTAAATGTCTCACCTGTGTCTCCTTCTATAAATGTCTCACCTGTGTCTCATTCTTTAAATGTCTCACCTGTGTCTCATTCTTTAAATGTCTCACCTGTAAATGTCTCACCTGTGTCTCTTTTAAATGTCTCACCTGTGTCTCCTTCTGTAAATGTCTCACCTGTGTCTCCTTCTGTAAATGTCTCACCTGTGTCTCATTCTTTAAATGTCTCACCTGTGTCTCCTTCTGTAAATGTCTCACGTGTCTCCTTCTGTAAATGTCTCACCTGTGTCTCCTTCTGTAAATGTCTCACCTGTGTCTCCTTCTGTAAATGTCTCACCTGTGTCTCCTTCTGTAAATGTCTCACCTGTGTCTCCTTCTGTACCTGTCTCACCTCAACAGGAGGAGAGGGTGTGTCCTCTCCACATGTCTGACTGCGAACCTTGGCTCCGCCCTTCAGCGAGGAGACGAGATGGCCGGCGGCGCCACAACTGACCCGTTTGGCGTCGGAAAGAAGTGACAGAGAGCAGCGTCTTCATCATCATCATCATCATCATCATCATCATCATCACACCTACCTGTTATAGTGCACAGTGCTCGTCTCCATGGCCACAGTAGCTGAGGCTCAAGGGAGGTGTAGTCCTAAGAGACCGACACTTTAAACTGGTTTCGAACATGAACCAGTATTACGGTTGAATCCTACTGGAGAGTTTCTATGGTCAGTCAGAAGTTCCACTTTAGAATCAGTTCAAATAAGAAAACAGAAAAATTACAGCGGCTCCTCACTTCATGAATCTGTGATTGGACGTTTGTTAGTGAAATGCACCCTGGGAGTTGTAGTTCACAGGCATCTTGTGGCTGAGACTCAGCTGGTGTTTGTATGAAGGAATCTGTCAACAGACAGCTTTTATTAATCTGATCAATTAAATGAATGAATGCATAAACAATGTGAACAATGTAAACAATGTAATCTGTGAAGTCATCACTGAATAAAAAGATGTTCAATCACTTTAAACAGACATATTTTCTGTCTTATTTATTTAACGTGTGGTCAAAGACCAGAGGTCAAAGACCAGAGGTCAGAGGTCAAAGGTCAGAGGTTACACAGAGGACCTACCAGAGCCCGTCTACGAAGAGCCTGGGCACTCCCTATACGCCCCATTGTACCGATTTTGGTTGTAGTTCCATGAGACATCCACTGGGGGTGATCGCGGGCGAGTCCAGATTGAATGGGAGTCTATCGGGCTAAACGGCTAATTATGCCTCTTTCACCTGCTTGTCGTTGAAATATCGCAAATTTTATTGTAGATTCCGCAAGTTCAATATAGATTATGGTTCAAAAGTCAAATGAGTGAGTACTTATGTCCTTTCGATTTCTTACAGTTTGGGCCGTTGTTGGCCGTATACGCTAGCATTCTGCTAATGAATGCTGATTGGTCAGGGACGGACTTGCGACTGATTACGACCAGAGACCCCTCTTGACGGCATCTGAAGCTGAAGCGCATCGGAAACATGATCTTAAGGAGGACTTTCCGTCGAAGTTATTTTTGCGTACTGTATTTATATTATATATATATATATATTATACTATTATATGTTAATAAAAGGAAGTGCCGAAGTGATTCAGAAACTGCCGTAAAGCAGTACCTCTGACAGTGTGACGTCATCGCATTTTTTGAACACCTTTTTAGAACAGATACGTGACCTTAAAAAATACAATATTCAGCTGAGTTTATTATTTTAGCCCCACCCTTTGATAGCAACTTTCAAATTACTTGACAAAAAATTACATCGTGAGAAAAGTGGATTCTGAGGATAAAACCCTGTTGGCTCCCATTCATTCTGGACTCGCCTACGAGCGCCCCGCATGGTCAAAGATTATTACTGCAACCAGTCCGGAAACCCGGAACTAACCCGCGAGTGCCAGTTCTCCTCATATTAGACATTCTCTGGACCTACTCGGGATCTCTGAGGAGCCATGAGCGAGGATGCACGAGAGCTTCCTTCCAGGAAGTGTCGTGAGGGACACGCCCCCTCATCGTTCATCAGTTATCTGATTGGACGCTGCAGCCAATCGTACTGATGTGATATAGCTCATCATCGATGCAGATTCATACCAGAGTGATGACAGATCACAGATTGAACAGATTGAAAAGTCAGAGACAAATAAATATGTGTGTGTGAATTTGTTTTCATTGCTCAAGTATAATTATAGATTCTATTATTTAAATGAAGCCATCGTTTTTATTGTTTTATAATTAAATACAGTTTGAATGTGAACAGAAATCTGAATGAATAATTCATGAGACTTAATAAAAGAACCTTTCTGCTGCTTTCTCTTACTGATGCTAATAAGTTCATTATCATTTTGAGTGTTCAGACTCTCAGCTCATGATGAAGCTCTGATGATGAAGGGTCTGAACCACCAACAGTAAGGTACAAGAGGTCAAAGGATACTGCTTCATTCATGTTACTGTAAGGTAACATACAGGTAACCAGCCTCCATGTAGCGTTAGCATGCTATATCCAGCCTCCATGTAGCATTTGCATGCTATAAACAGATGGTTTACAGATGTAATACAGGTGATTTACAGACGTTATGCAGATGGTTTATAGATCTTGTACAGATGTTTTATAGACTTTATACAGATGTTCAGATCTCTGATCCTCCTGTTAACACATCTTCTGTGTGTAGCGGTGGATTGTAACCATAACTACCATCATTTCAGCAGGTAGAAACACCACAGAAGAAGAGGAAGATCAGAACAAAGAGAGGTGAAGAAAACTAGAGAAAGAGGGGAGGGTTTCTACATCACTACTGACAGTCAGCCAATCACAGAGCGGCAATAAAGAGCACGAGAGAGAGAGAGTAACAGAGAGAGAGAGAGAGAGAGACAGACAGAGAGAGACAGAGAGACAGAGAGAGAGAGACAGAGACAGAAAGAGAGACAGAGAGAGAGAGAGAGAGACAGACAGAGAGAGAGAGACAGATAAAGAGACAGAGAGACAGAGAGAGAGAGAGAAAGAGAGAGAGATAAAAGAGAGAGAGAGAGAGAGAGAGACAGACAGAGAGACAGACAGACAAAGAGAGAGGAGGCGATGACGGCCTTTGTTGAATCTTTTTATAGACCAGAAGAAAAAAGTTTATGTCAGTGAGAGTAAAAAAGACGACGAGTAGAAGCAAAGAAACAGGAGGAGGAAGACACTGATGAAATAGGAGGAGATCAGGAGAACCAGGAGGAGATCAGGAGAACCAGGAGGAGATCAGGAGAACCAGGAGGAGATCAGTACAACGTCTGAGGATCAAGAACATTTTATAGATTGTATAATCTGTGATTCTAAAATGGAAAATTAAACTTAACCATAAAACGAGAGAAAACGTCATTTGAAGAATCTTTGAGGACGATTTCTCGTCTAAACTGTGAGTTTGGATCTTTCATGTTTTCTACTGTTTTTATTCCTAAGAGTATACTTCAAGTGCACAACATACATCTGTGGCATATTTCTACCATTCTTCTACGTATTTATACATTTCATTTGTTTAATTTGACTATTTGTTTCTTTCTTTGTTGACTGTGAAAGCTATGTTGAGTGAGTTTGAACCGGTTTGTCTTCTGTTTTATATAAATTATCAAATCTGATCAGATATGATACTCATTATATTTCTAAAGTTGGATCAGATGTTGTTATGCATTATCTTTTGTCTTTATTACAATCGTGGTTCCTCCTCTCTTCATATATGATAGTAATAATAATTAAAGCTTAAAGCAGTGATGATGGTCTGTGGTACTGTTGGGACGCCGGTCGACGCGTCCATGAACTTCAGTGACCATCAAACACTGCAGATAGGAGTTAGACGTTATCTGTGTGGCGCTGGATATGACATATGTCAAGTTGTGTACCACTTCCTGTGTCAACTACGTGGCGCTAGAGTTCAAGCACTCAACATGCATTTTGTTGCTTTAGAGGGAAGGACAGAGGATGTTGCATGTGCACAGATTGTAAAGCCCTCTGAGGCAAATTTGTAATTTGTGATTCTGGGCTATACAAAATAAACTGAATTGAATTGAATTGAATTGAATTATATCAAAGGTAAACAAATGATGTTGTCGAACGAGGCATACTTCCTGTTACCAATAGGAGGCGCTGTGATTATCAGTCAATGTTCAGATGTACGTCTTCATGCCTCAAATCTTATCAAGCATGAGATTGGACACATACACACAAGCACAAACAGACAAACCCAAAACCCTGGACAGACTTTCAAAAGCCAAAACCTTTTGGATGTTGGAAAGGAGTAGAACACGTTGGTATGATCGACAGGTGAAAGAGTATGATCTGTGATATAGATCCCTAAACAGTGAAAGCCCATGGAAGCCAAGTAGAAAGTTGGGTACTGCCTGGAATTCTTCAGCTACCTCATTCAACAGGAAATATTTGCTCTTTTAACCCAAAAATCAACCAAACATATTCAGGATTACCATCTATGCAACTAACTGGATCTGTAACATAAAGCAGTAGGTCATCTGTGTATAGACAGACCTGGTGTTCGGTCCCCCACCTACAAATCTTTGTAAAAAGGGATGAAGTGCGAAAGCAATCAACAAAGGTAAGATTCACCCCTAGTGAGTCCCTCTTAGCCTTAAGTGGAAGTACTTGGAATGCTGGGAATTGGTAGAACTTACGTCCCAAAAGTCCCAAACGTCCCAAACATCACAAATGTAACCAACTTTACAATTGCAACCAACGCCGCAAACGTCACAAACGTCAACAACGTCAACAACATCAACAACATCAACAACGTCAACAACATCAACAATGTCACAAACGTCACAAATGTCAACAACGTCAACAATGTCAACAACATCAACAACGTCAACAACATCAACAACGTCAACAACGTCACAAACGTCACAAACGTCACAAACGTCAACAATGTCAACAACGTCACAAACGTCAACAACGTCAACAACGTCAACAACGTCACAAACGTCACAAACGTCAACAACGTCAACAACGTCACAAACGTCAACAACGTCAACAACGTCACAAACGTCAACAACGTCAACAACGTCAACAACGTCACAAACGTCAACAACGTCAACAACGTCAACAACATCAACAACGTCAACAACGTCAACAATGTCACAAACGTCACAAACGTCACCTTGTCTCTGGGGCGTCATGGTAACGGTGAAGTTGTTTATGTAGGTGGTGTATCTTGTCTCTGTGCTGGTCCTTGTCTCAGGGTGTCATGGTAACAGTGAAGTTGTTTTTGTAGTTGGTGTATCTTGTCTCTGTGCTGGTCCTCGTATCTGGGCGTCATGGTAACGGTGAAGCTGTCTGAGAGCAGCATCACAGGATAAGAGCAGCTCTGTGATCTGATTCATTTTGTGAGAGAAGACACTTCACCAAACAATGCCTCTGACATCTAATACAACCTGCTCTACTTCCTCTCATAACAGCCAAAACAAGAGCAGGAAGCTCAGCAAGGATCAATCTGTTTGATATTAAAATTCAGACAAGCAACCAAACATGTTTAAAATATTAGAAATCATTATGTGTGAACCAACATTGGTTTGACCTGAAGGTCAGCTCCAATAATTCAGATTGGGTCATTTCTTATCAGAAACTCTGCAGCTGCTGAAACAGTATGAAGCTGTGATATATGATGGATCATCCTCACAACAAATAACCCTCTCTCTATCCTGCTGTTATTTTGTTAAGTCTTACTTTGTAGTATGTTCCATCACAGATCAGGGGTCTCTTTGGGTCTATTTTCAGTGGATGATTAATCCACGTTTGGTGCACTAGTGGGTATCTGGGCAGCAGGATGGGTGTGGTACTGAGCCAAAATAAACTACATTTCCCTGTTTGTCATTTACAGTCAGCAGAAGAAAACAACAACCATTCAATGTCACAGTGATGAGTGAAGAGAAAACCAGTAAGAAATAAACTCAGCCTGCTGTCACACTGCTGAGACCCCAGGGTACAGATTCTGAGCCTGGGACGGGTACCAACATGGTGAGACACAGACACAACCCGATCCAAATCTATGCAACACAGCAAACGCCCTGACTGAACTATCTTGTGTCCAGATGTTAAACGAAGCCCAGCAGCTGTGTTCAGCTGTGTTTGGGGCCTCCATCATGGACAATGTGACACCTGGAATCCCTCAAGGTGATACGCATCTGAAAGACTACAACTATCTGGCCCTCGTCCTCGGTGTCCCCCTAATCCTGGTCATCATCGTGGGGAATGTCCTGGTGTGTCTGAGCGTGCTCACTGAGCGCTCCCTGAAAACTGCTACCAATTACTTCATCATCAGCCTGGCGGTCGCCGACCTGCTGCTGGCAGTGCTGGTGCTGCCGCTCTACGTCTACTCTGAGGTCAGTGTTAATGAGTACCAGTATGACTTCAACCTACAATGTGAGGACATGTTAGAAGGTCTACTCTGAGGTCAGTGTTAATGAGTACCAGTATGACTTCAACCTACAATGTGAGGACATGTTAGAAGGTCTACTCTGAGGTCAGTGTTTATGGGGACCAGTCTGACTTAAACTTACAATGTTATCACATGTTAGAAGGTGAGGAGGGCTGCACGGTGGTGTAGTGGTTAGCACTGTCACCTCACAGCAAGAGGGGCCGGGGTTCAGTTCCCGGGCTGGACAACCTTCTGTGTGGAGTTTGCATGTTCTCCCCGTGTCAGCGTGGGTTCTCTCCGGGTTCTCCGGCTTCCTCCCACAGTCCAAAGACATGCAGCTTAGGTGCATTTAAGACTCTAAATTGCCCGTAGGTGTGGATGTGAGTGAGAATGGTTGTCTGTCTCTATATGTCTGCCCTGCGACAGACTGGAGACCTGTCCAGGTGAACCCCGTCCAGGTGAACCTGTCCAGGTGAACCTGTCCAGGTGAACCCTGTCCAGGTGAACCCTGCCTTCGCCCATTGACAGCTGAGATCGGCTCCAGCACCCTGAGACCCTTAACTGGATAAGCAGGTTACGGAAAATGAATGAATGAATGAATGAAGAAGGTGAGGATGTGTACAGGGTGGACACTTTTGTTAATTGAGGACGATTCCTCGTTTCGTTCATTCGTTGTGTCTGTTTGTGTTTAGTTTCTGGGGGGTATCTGGACGTTGAGCACCTTTATTTGTGACGCTCTGATGACGATGGACGTGATGCTGTGCACTGCCTCCATCCTCAACCTGTGTGCCATCAGTGTGGACAGGTGAGTCTGGATCTAATCTAATTATAGAATACACTTTGAGTCGCTTCAGATTCATATGTTACATCTAGAGAAGATGATCTGAGATCTCTTGAGTAAGAAGTCCGTCTCTTTACATTATGACGACTTCCATCACAGAGGAGACAATAAGGAGACTCAAGTAGCAGCAGTGCTAATTACCTTTACCTCTTTTTAAGTTATTATTATTATTGTAGTTCTGATGGATTAGTATTACCTAGAATTGAATTAATCTTAATGAGAAAAGAAATGGCTTATCCTGAGTGTCTGAATGTTCTTCATGAGGCAGAGAAAAGACACAAACCACAACATTCGTTCTCAAGTGTCCTCTTTGAGGGAATTAGGAGAACTTGCTGCTTTCACCAATTTGCTCTTAGTCCTGAATATTATTATATTATATTATTATTATGGAGTGTTGCGGACCTGAAGGAGTCATTAGTCTGCTGTTAAGGAATAAGGTTTTGACAATTAATTCTTTAATAACCATACTTATGTTATTATGTTTACTTTATCCTCTATAACACTACATCAATTACAGGTTTTCCAAATGGAATCATGTCTTCCTTATTTCAGTGACAGGTGACATGTCCTCACCAGCACTTGTTATTTTGAACCATTCTGCTGCTGACGCTGTTTAAAAATGATAAACTTTCCTTTATCGATCTCCGACTTCAATATTGGACACGTGAGGATGAGACAAAGTTAGGATAAGATGGGGACTGTGAAGGTTTGTCGTGTTGGTCAAACTTTCAGCTTCATGCAGCCAGATGATGACTTAGGAGTTTAGATTCACACTGGAAACATCAAAAGAGAAGAAGTCATATTGGAACTACAGCATCATCGAACTGTTGGACATCTTTGATTTCTATTTGATTTACAGTGTAAATATGAAGTGCTGTTTATTAAATATGTTCCTTATTCTTAGTCTGGAGAATTTTAGAGAACAAACCAATGACAGATCAGAGACAAAAGCCTTCATCCAATCATGTGTCTGATGACAGAACTGTCAATCATCTATAGTACTGCTTGAACTTTGTTCAGTTCAAGGACTTTAAAACCAAACATCCTGCTGGACTCACCTGTCCGTGTCGTGTTTCAGGTACATAGCGGTGGTGGTCCCTCTGAAGTACAACAGGAACCAGTTCAGTGTCCGTCAGCTGGCCCTCATCACTGCTACGTGGGTGCTGTCTCTGGGCGTGGCCAGTCCGGTGATCTTTGGTCTGAACCGGGTTCCGGGTCGAGACCCGAGCGTGTGCAAACTGGAGGACGACCGGTTCGTGGTGTACTCGTCCATCTGCTCTTTCTTCGTGCCTTGTCCCGTGATGCTCTTCTTGTATTATTGGATGTTTCGAGGCCTGCGGCGATGGAGCAATCGGCAGCGCTCAGCCGGGCGAGCCGGTCGTCGAGCCCTCTCTTTACATCTCGGCTTGGCTCTTCGGCGGGCGAAGAGTCAAGAGAAGCCCGCGTTCGCCGAGCCGGCTGGACTCAGCCCAACCTCTCCATCCACCGTCTCCATGACGACACCCTCTGCGACCCCAGTGTCAGAGGAGCGGCAGGAGGGAGCGAGGGTCACCGTGGAGAGCGACCCGATGACGACGCAGATCGAACCAGACGGCGAGCCCACACAGAGGATCAACAATGGCCCGATGAAGACCAACGCTGCAAAGAGACGAAGAAGAAATAGCAAGAGCATCCGAGTCAGCGGCAGAGAACGAAAAGCCATGAAGGTCCTTCCTGTGGTCGTTGGTGAGTATCCGTCATTCCTGCTTCTTCTTCTTCTTCTTCTTCTTCTTCTTCTTCTTCTTCTTCTTCTTCTTCTTCTTCTTCTTCTTCTTCTTCTTCTCCGCCTGTCAGGCGGCAGTCAGGCAGGCAGGCAGACAGACAGACAGACAGACAGACAGACAGGCAGACAGACAGACAGACAGGCAGACAGGCAGTTCCTGATACAGTGGGTGTCACAAAGTGAAAACAGAACCAGCACCTCAGCTGGTTACAAATAAAACACAACATGATATAACATTTTTTTAAAAAAGAGCACAAGAATCTCTGACATCATAAGTGTTATTTTCTTAAATTGACTTCATGTTTTTGAACCCTGAGGCAGTGTCACAGTGTGAATGTCTTTGTCTCTTCACATATTAAATATTGAACTCTGCGGTCTTCATCAGTCTGTAAAGGTGATGCTTCGGCAGGAACTGGAGATGTTTTGCATCTCATGTGTGAGATGGAGCCAAATAACACAAACTGTTTTTCATGTTTTACAGTAACAGAGCGAAGCTGTGATCCTCGCAGTAAAAATAGAAACGGCTTCTACCGATCTCCGTGGAAACTGTCTCAGGAGCAGCTTCACGCCACATTTACACACAACGCTCACACAAAGTGAAAACGGCCTGCATGAAGACTGTTAATCGTTTTCCTGTTGATGGTCATAAAACACGTTTAACTATAGTCTCTAACTCTGATCACCTGGGGTTCAGGAAAGAGAGTGTCTCGATTAAAGTTCACCACAGAAATGTTTTCAGAATATGTAAAAAAGATGTGAAAAATACTAAAAATACCATTTAAGATAGGATTGTGTTTGTTTTTGAGGGTGAACAGGTCAATGATGTCAGCAGCTAAAGGCAGATATTAACCACTGCTGAATAAGCTGTTTTAAAATACAAACACGGCGTACGGTTCAGACTATTTCTAACCGTGGAGGCTCCACGTTTGATTGTTCTTTTTCTGAGTGAAGTCACTGTGAAAAACACTCATCCATCAAACACAAAGCTTTAAGACAGTTTCAACCTGTTCACGTGCCACTGATTTAACTAAAGGGGAACTTTCTTTAAAAAGCAGCTGTTTGCCGCTCACACTGCGTATCGTGAATATTATGTAAATGTGGTGCTCAGGTAACAAATTCATACTGAGCAGTTAATCTGAACTCACCATGTAAACACACTCAAAGCCCTGACATAACTCTCTGTATGTACTTTGAACCCTCACCTCTACAAACCCCCAGATATCAGCAGGGACATTAAAGAGTATTTCATTCATATTTCATCATATTTCATTGTTTTTTATTGTGACTGCTTTATAGATTATTGTAGATGCTGTTTTGACATGGTTCCCTGGATGACAGTTTATGTCCTCAAGGTGTTTCATGGTCCTCTGATTGGACAGCTCATCCAGAATCTGTGTTTATTCATGGGACTGTTTTATGTTTGTTCATAAATGATGAACAAGTGAAAGATCAATTCAACCGAAATCTACAAGAACAATATTATTACTCCACAACGACTTGTAATATTCTTTGTTATACAGATGATAGAGTCTTGTATTTATAGGGATCTTCTCTTATTTCTGATGAACCTCAAACTTGTGCCGAGTGTTAAGAAGTCGTCTTAAATAAGAAATCCTCAGTGACCAGACGAAGAATAAAGTTCCAGCTGTTACGGAGGAATAAATATGACTAGCTGTCCCTCTAATAGTGTGTCCTCTGTGTCTCCAGGTGTTTTTCTGGCCTGTTGGACACCTTTCTTCGTTGTACATGTCACCAAGGTATTGTGCCAGTCATGTGACATCAGCCCCACCCTCATTTCCGTGGTAACGTGGCTCGGCTACGTCAACAGCGCCGTCAACCCAATCATCTACACCGCCTTCAACGCCGAGTTCAGGAACGTCTTTCACAAGCTGCTCTGCTGTCGGACATAAAACTCAAACTGTCCTCAAGCTCTCCTCCTGTTCACACCATTTTCCATATATATATTTGTTTTTTTAAATATATATGATCAAGACCTGCAAACAAATCTTATTAGACTTTATGAAATATGTAACATCATACATTAAAAAACAGTTTATTGTATCGATGGAGTTCGATCAACAACAGGAGAAACGCGTTCAGCCTACTTCAAGTGATCGGACCACAATGCTTCTTGGTGGTCGTTTACATTAACTTCTTTACAGCCGTCCGCTTGTGATCCGATCGCACAAGACGCATTTTTATTTTAAACAGAGTCAGTCAGGATTTCCTTACTTGGTCTCCAGAGCCAAATGTTTTTTGATTAATGTTTTCTACATTTCATCCTGGAACTTGTCGCCAACAGGAAGAAGGTTTCTGACCAAAGCCTTAGTTTAGATCTCAGCTGGACTAAAACACTACTTTGATATCTGAGTATTTTCATGTTTTTGTGGTTTTTAAAAGTGCAGGTTTTATAGATCAGTGTTGACTGACTTTAGTAGTTTTTACAACAGTTTGAAGGAATATTTTAGTGACTTTAGTGACTCTGAGTTTGTGTTGATGACAAACAGAAATATTGTGGTGAAGTGGATAAAAGAGGATAATCTTGTTTGTACTATTTTGATCTGTGAAGTTCAGTTGAAAGTGATGAAATGTAGCCGAAACAACAAAAGAAAAATAATAAACAGATTTAAGAAATGAATAATTGTTAAAAGTAAAAAAAAGTGAAAGCAGTAGACATTCAGTTTAAAATCAGATACAGCGACTGGATGTAGTTAAGAGGTAAATGGTATATTGTATGTTTTACTGTATTACTTTTACTGGTAACTTTGAGGATTAAAGTTCGATATTCGGTATGCAGCCATGTCTATTAACAATTACGTTCAAATGCCAATAAATGATTGTAGCAAATTTAGAAATTAAATTTTGAATTAACTTAAAATCTTTCGGCGTGTTTGCCAGGAAAAAAAAGATCTCCACAATATTCTTAATATAGAAAGTTATTAGTACTCTTTCCAATACTAGTTACCTTATTAATACCTAAAAACATACAAAGATGTGTTTCCATCCACCTGGTGTTTTCAATGGTCTGGAGCATTCAGGAGCATTCAGGAGATTTTAGGAGATTTATGGAGATTCCAAGAACATTCTGTACACATGCGACATCCTCTGTCCTTCCCTCACATCGGCACAGGAAAAACTCCCCTAAAAACCCCTTTAACAGGGAGAAAAAAGGAAGAAACCTCTGGGAGAACGACAGAGGAGGGATCCTTCTCCCAGGATGGACAGAAGTCAATAGATGTCATGTGTACAGAATGAGCAGCTTAACAGTTCTTAGATACAACACATTCAATGTATATGACATAAATGATTCATATAATAAGACTACTTATAATAACAGCAGCAATTATTATAGTAGAATTATAGCCATGAAAATAGGGATAGTAATGTGATTAATAATAATAATGGAAGTAGCAGTGGGTGTCAGTCGGCTCACAGCAGGAGGCACGACTACGGTCCAGGTACCACAACGATTCATGGAAACCTGCAGAGCGAGAAAGCAAAAGGGCTTCAGGGTGGAAGTAAAGCTAAAATGCTTAATGGTACAGGTAATAGTAATAGTAATGTGACTAGTAATAATAATGGTGGTAGCAGTCGGTGTCAGCAGGGCCGTAGCAGGATGCACGTCCACGGTCCAGGTACAGCCACGATTTATAGAAGCCTGCGAAGCATTCGGGAGCCTTCAGGAGATTTTAGGAGCTTTCAGGAGATTCCAGAAGCATTCAGGAGCATTCAGGAGATTTTAGGAGCATTCAGGAGATTTTAGGAGCATTCAGGAGATTTAAGGAGACTCCAGAAGATTCCAGGAGCATTCAGGAGCATTTAGGAGCATTCAGGAGATTTTAGGAGATTCCAGGAGCATTCAGGAGCATTTAGGAGCATTCAGGAGATTTTAGGAGATTCCAGGAGCATTCAGGAGCATTTAGGAGCATTCAGGAGATTTCAATTTCCAAAATAAAGAAGGTTGAAGCGTTAATACCATTTTCTCTAAAGTCAGTTAAAATTTGCGCTACATTTGGTTGGAAACATGGTTGCTGTCACCTGAAGTTCTGCAGGGAACTTCAGGTGACAGCTGTTTGTTGTTTCAGTCTATGACCTGTCTGTATGTGGGCGGAGCTTCTGTTCACCTGACAGGTGAGTGACTTACTTACTCACCTGCAGAGAGTGGAGTCAGTCACCTTAGATTTTTTTCTCATTCTGAGGAAACATGAGCATCTCCATCACTGAGAACATCCCCCCTTCTTTGTGCATCCCATCATAAACAGCCACAAGAGAAGCTTAAAAAAGGAAACATAGCAACAAAGCTGGTTACAAAACAACAGTGAATCTGGGAGGACATGGAATGACAAATCCTCCTCATTGTGTTAATGAAATATTAATAAAAATGGTCCTAACTAACTAACTAACTAACTAACTAACTAACTAACTAACTAACTAACTAACTAACTAACTAACTGACACACCAACTGTCACTAACTAACTAACTAACTAACTAACTAACTAACTGACACACTAACTGACACACTAACTACTAACCAACTAACCAACTAACCAACTAACCAACTAATCCACTAACCAACTGACACACTAACTAACATGCTGACTGACTGACTGACTAACTAACTAACTAACTAACTAACTAACTAACTAACTAACTAGCACTTTAACTAACTGACACACTAACTAACTGTAACACTATCTAACTGACACACTATCTAACTAATACACTAACTAACTGACACACTATCTAACTAATACACTAACTAACTGACACACTATCTAACTTACACACTAACTAACTGACTAATTGACTAACTAACTAACTAACTAACTAACTAACTGACAGTTAGTTTTACAGTTAGTAAGTGTGTCAGTTAGTTAGTTAGTTAGTTAGTTAGTTAACTAACACAATAAATGCAAACACAATATCAATATAGTTAGTTAGTTAACTAACTAACTATATTGATATTGTGTTTGCATTAACAAACACAATATCTAACTACCTAACTAACTAACTAACTGACTAACTAACTAACTAACTAACTAACTAACTAACTAACTAACTAACTAACTAACTAACTAACTAACTAACTAACTAACTAACTGACACACTAACTGACTGACTAACTAACTAACTAACTAACTAACTAACTGACACACTAACTAACTAACTAACATCCATTTCAAGGAAAACTCCTTCAAAATAAGAGAGTGACACAAACAACTCCTTCAAAATAAGAGACAGTCAGATGTACTTTGTGTTTGGATTTTCTAAACGTGTGTTTAACTTTGCTGCATTAAAATAAAGTAAAAACAAAAAGAATTCGGTTTCAAAGAGTTTCAGATTAAACAGAAGGAGAACGTGGAGGGTGGAGACCGTTAAAGGGTTC
The DNA here is from genome assembly GCF_027596085.1 of Anoplopoma fimbria. Taxonomy (NCBI): domain Eukaryota; kingdom Metazoa; phylum Chordata; class Actinopteri; order Perciformes; family Anoplopomatidae; genus Anoplopoma; species Anoplopoma fimbria. Next base: position 124,942 of record NC_072471.1, on the reverse strand, counting down.
CTGAGGATCAAACTGTGTGACTGTGTCTTTAATCACTGACACACCGAGACGATCAATGAGACCAGAGATCAGATCAGAGTGAGACCTCTGTCGCTACGAGGATCCCTGACTGGAACCAGGTCTAAAACACTGGTTTAAAATGCATTCATTATTATTATCATTATTATTATTATTATTATTATTATTATTATTATTATTATTATTATTATTATTATTATTATTATTATTATTATTATTATTATTATTATTATTGTTGTTGTTGTTGTTATTATTATTGTTATTGTGATTAATGATTATTGTTATTATCGTTATTAATTATAATAATAATTAATATTATTATAGTTCATGATTATGATTATTATTGTTATTATGAATGATTATTATTAAAATGATTATTATTATATTATTAATGATTATTATTATTATTAATAATGATTATTATTATTGAAGAAGCATTACATCAGGATAAATGAAGTTTTATAGAGCAGTAACATACCTCATCATAACCTCCTAATAACACAGATTTATGAAGCATTAAATCAGGATGAATGAAGCTTTATAGAGCAGCAACATACCTCATCATAACCTCCTAATAACACAGATTTATGAAGCATTAAATCAGGATGAATGAAGCTTTATAGAGCAGCAACATACCTCATCATAACCTCCTAATAACACAGATTTATGAAGCATTAAATCAGGATGAATGAAGCTTTATAGAGCAGCAACATACCTCATCATAACCTCCTAATAACACAGATTTATGAAGCATTACATCAGGATGAATGAAGCTTTATAGAGCAGCAACATACCTCATCATAACCTCCTAATAACACAGATTTATGAAGCATTACATCAGGATAAATTAAGTGGTTTTTTTTTTTGGTTTTTTTTATTGGTTTAGTAAAATCACAGCGTCATCAGCATAAAGCTGAATCTCTACATCAGAGCACACAGAGGGCAAGTCATTTATATAAAGACTGAAAAGAAGTGGACCTAGTATTGACCCTTGTGGGACACCAGTTAGTGTATCCAGCGCAGAAGATTTTTGATTGCTGACATTCACACACTGGATTCTGTTCATTAAATATGATTCTGACCACTTGAGGGCGTTATTGGAGAAATTGAATGAGGAGAGTTTGGAAATGAGTACGTTGTGATTTACTGTGTCAAAAGCTTTTCTAAGGTCTAAGAATACAGCCCCAACAGTACCTCCCTTGTCCATCATAGACTTAATCTTTTCAATTAAGAGGCAGTTGGCAGTGTCTGTAGAATGATTGGCTCTAAAACCAAATTGCATGGGATGCAGTGAAAAGGGGCTGTTGTTTAAATGGGAAATGAGTTGTTCTGCTACCCACTTCTCTGCGACCTTGGACACCATGGGCAAGATGCTGATTGGCCTGTAATTACAAATAGCCTGAGAATCGCCTGACTTAAAAATAGGTGATACAACGGCTGTCTTCCAAACCTTTGGGAATACCCCTTGTGAGATTGACAGATTGATGATCTGTGTAATGGGGGGTGCCAATACATCTTTAAGATGTTTGAGCATGGCTGAGTCCATACCATAAACATCTTTTGTTGTGGAGGGTTTGAGGGAATTTACGAGCATTTGAACTTTACTGTCTGTGATGCAATTGATGTTAAAAACGGGCAAAGTAATATTAATTGGTATGAGATTCACACAAGTGTGAGGGAAACATTGTGTAATCTCAGCGACAGAATCAATAAAGTATTCATTGAATACTTTAGCCAAATCTGCTGGATCTTGCAACAGGTTACCATTGTCTTTTAGTTCTAATTGCCTGCTGCGCCTTCGATTATCCGACCCCATGAGCTTCTGGATCTGGGTCCAAATTAATTTTGTATTGCCTTTCGCCTCATTAATGATACTTATAAAGAAATTTGCTTTGGCTTTCCTCATCTCTTTAGTGGACTTATTCCGTAAAGTAACAAATATGCGTTTGTCATTCACCCGATTTGACATTAACGACCTTTTGAGCGCAAGATCCCTATCCTTCATTAATTTCAGTACTTCAGAATTCAACCATGGTAGCAACCTCTTTTGATTTTTTTTGCCTTTGACTTTTTTTGTGAAATGATGTACTATGCTCTCAATTTCATTTGTGAATATACTACAATCTTCTTCCACATTTAGCCCTGGCATTAAGTTAGTCCAATTAGTTTGATGTACAGCACTTTTAAAATTATCTAGCTCATTTTTAGGGATCCTGAATTGCTCAAACCGTGTACCACCACTTTGGAACCGTTTCTTTGTGAGTTTTCTAGATATTAGGGTAAGATTGTGGTCCGAGAGTCCAGTAATGAAGTTAAATGACTTAATTACTCTTTCAGGTCTGTTACAAAAGATAAGGTCAATCTGGGTTTTCGAAGAAGTTGTTATTCTGGTAGGCCCTTTAACCAATTGCGTTAGATCAAAATGGTCTGTAGTTTGTTTGAGGGCCTTCCTATTTTTCTTATCTTTCTGGTCTGAGGAGGAAACAGATCGAGTGAATAAATACAGAAACATGTGAATGAGAATGAAACAGGTCTGATGAGATCTTCTTCACATTAATAAACTAAATATTTACATCCAGTTTGATTATCAGGATGGACTCTTTTAATGACGTCATCTTCTTCAACTCCTCCTGATCACATGACATAGATCAATGAACCACTCTGTATTGATCTATTGTGTGCACGCCCTCTCTCTGAGGGGAGCCTCAGAGAGTATAGTACTGAGTAGTGTTAGCATTAGTATTAGTATTAGTACCTCCTGCAGCATGTTGGCCTACGTGCTCATTAAGCTCTTTAAGTCCTCAGCTAATCTCCACAGCAACGCAGAGACAAAACGTCTCTGTTCTCTCTGAGGGGAACTCTGAGCTAAAGATAGAAACATATTCATATCTATATATATAGATATGAATATGTTTATATATATATTTAAACATGAGGCGATGACAACATGAGAGCAGGACACACCCACTGAGAGGTCAGTCTGTTCATTATTATTATTATTAATGTTATTATTAATATGTATATATATGTAAACATGAGAGCAGGAGACACCCACTGAGAGGTCAGTCTGTTCATTATTATTATTATTAATGTTATTATTAATATGTATATATATGTAAACATGAGAGCAGGAGACACTGACTTGAGGGGTGACTGTATACACATGTTTATATACATATATATATATATATATATATATATGTGTATATATACACATACACATTTCCTGTGTATTATTTTAAATTGTTCAGTCTTTGAACCAACTGATATTATTGGTTATTATTATTATAGTTTACATAAACACAGGAAGAAAAGATTATTCGATTATCACATAGAAATATGAAGACATTTATTTTTTTATAAACATTTTTAAGCATACTTTCTTAAATTTGTGAACATTATATGTGATCTAAAGGGTTAAAAAGACACTTTTCATTTAAACTCGTCTGTTGAGATGAATTCTGTCTATTAATAATCCAGAGGAAAGAGCACTGCACTATTTTAATCTGTAGGAAAGTTTGTGATATGAATCTGATACTTCCGATATGTTTCTCAGGTGAAGGATGATGACGGCTAAACACATTATTATGGACTTATTAGGTTTATGATATAAGCAAAAACAAAAACTAAATGATCGGAACTATTTCAATTTAAAAGCAAAAATTGTAGGTATTGTTGTTATTATTATTATTGTTCTTATTGTTGTTCTTATTGTCGTTGTTGTTATTATTATTTTTTTGTTATTATTATTATTGGTGTTGTTATTATTATTATTGTTGTTATTGTTATTATTATTTTGTAGTTATTATTATTACTGTTGTTATTGTTGTTATTTTTGTAGTTGTTATTATTATTATTGTTATTATTGTTGTTATTATAGGGGACACTGGGCTCCGTATAAATGAGGTTTTATTTCCCTACCATCGTGGAAGCAGACGTTGTGACCTTGAATAGAGGTCAAATCTTAAACTTTGAACGAGTCTTAACCTCAGTTTTGTCTTTAGTAATCTTTAACGTGTTTCCTATTTTATCATTAAATGTCTTCCCGTCCAGTTTTCAGGGGTTTAATCAGCTGAGCTCGTTTCCTTGACTTTATCAGAATAATTAACTCATATTCAGTTTGTTCACGTCTTCATGAACAAACGATGATTCATTATTTGTTTGGGTGCGATCTGCTCTGAGGTCGGTTCTCTTCGACCTCTACGTGTTTCTGCTGCAGGACAACTGACGAGTTATCTTCCATGAATTCATTCTTTGGTTTAGAAAAGTTTTGTACTGAGACAGAAATCTGAGAAATAGAAATCTGGTTGTTTGCCGATGACGAAACAACAAAGAGGACTTTTTGGTTCTACGTACCGTTCTGCGTACCGCTCTGCTTACCGCTCTGCTTACCGCTCTATGTACCGCTCTGCTTACCGCTCTACGTACCGCTCTGCTTACCGCTCTGCTTACTGCTCTACGTACCGCTCTGCGTACCGCTCTACGTACCGCTCTGCGTACCGCTCTGCTTACCGCTCTGCTTACCGCTCTGCTTACCGCTCTGCTTACCGCTCTACGTACCGCTCTGCGTACCGCTCTGCGTACCGCTCTGCGTACCGCTCTACGTACCGCTCTGCGTACCGCTCTGCTTACCGCTCTACGTACCGCTTACCGCTCACGTACCGCTCTGCTTACCACGGCCGCTACGTACCGCCGCTACCGCTCTACCGCTCTGCGTACCGCTCTGCTTACCGCTCTGCTTACCGCTCTACGTACCGCTCTGCGTACCGCTCTGCGTACCGCTCTGCTTACCGCTCTGCTTACCGCTCTGCTTACCGCTCTGCGTACCGCTCTACGTACCGCTCTACGTACCGCTCTGCGTACCGCTCTGCTTACCGCTCTACGTACCGCTCTGCGTACCGCTCTATGTACCGCTCTGCTTACCGCTCTACGTACCGCTCTACGTACCGCTCTACGTACCGCTCTGCTTACCGCTCTACGTACCGCTCTGCTTACCGCTCTACGTACCGCTCTGCTTACCGCTCTACGTACCGCTCTGCTTACCGCTCTACGTACCGCTCTGCTTACCGCTCTATGCTTACCGCTCTATGTACCGCTCTGCTTACCGCTCTGCTTACCGCTCTGCTTACCGCTCTATGTACCGCTCTGCTTACCGCTCTGCTTACCGCTTTACGTACCATTCTGTGAAGATTTATCTGCTAAAGCAAAATAAAACAAATATTTCAAAATAAACTACCTCAGTTACAGTAGCATTGTGTGTTAGGAGTCCAGCTGTAGACTGATGATGTCATCACTGATGATGTCATCGCTGGTCTCTTCCTGCGGTGTTTTCACAATAAACAATAATAAAAAAGCAAAACCCTGCTGGAAGCTGTAACATCGAGTTAAAGTGATGTTCATTTACTCTGCAGGAGGAAAAGGAGAAAGAGGAAGGAGGAGGAGGAGGAGGAAAAGTAGGAAAAGGAAGGAGGAGGAAGAAGAGGAAGAGGAGGAGGGGGAGGAGGAAGAAGCGGAAGAGGAGGAGGAAGAAGAGGAAGAGGAGGAGGAGAAAGAGGAGGAGGAAAAGGAGGAAGAGGAGGAGGAGAAAGAGGAGGAGGAAGGAGGAGGAGGAAGAGGAGAAAGAAGAGGAAGAGGATGAAGATGCTGAGACCCTGCAGGCTGCTGCTCTGTCAGTTGGCTCTCAGGTTATCGTGTCACGTTGTTTCAGGTGAGAACACAGACGAGTTTAAGTTACATTCTATTTATTTCACTAGAACATTTGTATGAATGCCTCTCACATCATCATCAACATCATCATCATCATCTTCATCATGCCTACAGATTGTTTACAGAAATAAAACCTGATACGACCTCTGAGGTCTAACTGCTGGTTGATAATCAATAATGAATCAGAAACCGATCAGCACAACAACAAATAAAGAAGAAGTGCTGACACTAACAATTCACTTAACACCGATCAATCATTTCGTCTATGAAACATCATAACAGTGGAACACGTCTCGCTATAAACATCCAGTTCTCTGGGATCAAACATATTGATTATCAATATTCTTCCACTAACTGATGAATCAGCTCATCATTTCTCTCCACAGTAACCGTTCAAAAGAGTCAGAAAGAGATCATTACAACAGGTCTAGTTTCCATAAAGACATCGTACGATGAGGAAAGAGAAACTCATCGTGGTGATCCATGTTCTAAGTCTGGTGATATTTGTTCTCTCTCAGGTTCAGCTCGAGGTTCTTCCTCTTGTTGCATGTTTGTTCTCTTTAAATGGCGGAGTACGTTATAAACCTGCTCTTTAGGAAAAGAGTCAGGATGTGGTTTACAGATGGACCTAAGAAAAGGTGAACTAGTTTTACCAGGATTCTCTTTTCACCAGTTCCTTCGTTCTTTGATGCTGTAATACTCATTTTGGCCACAAGAGGCTGAAGTGCACCAGGACCCCATGTACTCTTAATATGACAAAAAACATTCATGTATTCATGTCTCTCCATCCACTCTGAACACAGGGAACATTTATTATGTGTTTGAAGGTTCTAGTTTTTATTCCTAAAGAAATGTTATACACCTGTTCCTGAAGTTATTGTAAAGAACCATAAGGAAACACAGCAGAGCTGCTCTTCATGAATCACAGTCTTAAACTGGAGGTACTTCCCGCTCTGTGATTGGTCCTCAGCCGGTCTCTGTCCTGGGGGGGCGGACATCTTTGTGGCGGTCCGAGAGAACAGTCCGATGGGTCAGCTCATCTCTAACCTCAGCATCACCTCAGAACCCGGAGCTAACAGCGTCCGCCTTTGTCTGACCGGAGACAACGCCGACTGGTTCTACCTGGAGGGTCGATCCATCCGACTGAACACCTCCGTCTCCAGAGTCCTGGACCGAGAGGTAAACCTGATCCGTTACCTGGAGTTCATCTCACCTGGATGACCGAGGGGAATATTTCAGTCCCACTGTGGGTTTGTGCCCTAGGTTCAGGGATCAGTGCTGATCGCAGAGCTCACCTGTTACGAGGATGATGTCATACAGGTGAGTCCTCCATCCAACACTAACAACAGCAGCCAACCATTGGTTCTATATAAAGTTGTGTTTGTTTCCTCAGAGTAAGTGCAGGATCCTGGTGGAGGTTCTGAACGAAAACGACAACAGTCCCAACTTTGTAAAGGAAACGATTCAACCGTTCACAATCAGTGAGGTAAAAAGAGTTCATCAAAGTCAACGGGTTCCACCCTTACAGAACACAGTCAACGGGTTCCACCCTTACAGAACACAGTCAACGGGTTCCACCTTTAGAGAACACAGTCAACGGGTTCCACCCTTACAGAACACAGTCAACGGGTTCCACCCTTACAGAACACAGTCAACGGGTTCCACCTTTAGAGAACAGTCAACGGGTTCCACCCTTACAGAACACAGTCAATGGGTTCCACCCTTACAGAACACAGTCAACGGGTTCCACCTTTAGAGAACACAGTCAACGGGTTCCACCCTTACAGAACACAGTCAATGGGTTCCACCCTTACATTACATTACATTACAGTCATTTAGCAGACGCTTTTATCCAAAGCGACTTACAGGAAGTGTATTCAACATAGGTATTCAAGAGAACTACTAGTCACCAGAAGTCATAAGTGCATCTCCTTTCTTAAACAAGCATCTCAAAGTATAAGCCAGAGCAAAAGTATAGTGCAGAGGCAGATTACTACGAAAACAATAATTGCAACAGACTAATCCGAATATAGTAAGTGCTACAAACTACTACGAATATGATAAGTGCAGTAAACAAATACAAATTCAATAAGTGCAGCGAACTGATACGAATACAGTAAGTGCAGCAACTAATACGAGTGCCATAAGTGCTACGAGGAAGGCTCCGGGTAGTACTTCCTGAAGAGGTGAGTTTTCAGCCTGCGCCTGAAGATGGGCAGCGACTCTGCTGTCCTGACGTCAGTGGGGAGTTCATTCCACCACTGAGGGGCCAGGACAGAAAAAGCTGTGACCGGGTGGATCGGCCGCAGGGACCTCTGAGCGACGGGGCAACCAGTCGCCCCGAGGCAGCAGAGAGGAGTGGTCGGGCAGGGGTGTAGGGCTTGACCAAGGCCTGGAGATAGGAAGGAGCTGTTCCTTTCACTGCCCTGTAGGCTAGCACCAGAGTCTTAAACTGGATGCGAGCTCTTACAGGGAGCCAGTGTAGAGAACGGAGAAGGGAAGTTGTGTGAGAGAACTTGGGGCGATTGAACACCAGACGTGCTGCAGCTTTCTGGACAAGCTCCAGAGGTCTGATGGCCGACGCCGGGGCTCCAGCAAGTAGTGAGTTGCAGTAGTCCAGGCGGGAGATGACCAGAGCCTGGATGAGCACCTGCGCCGTCTCCTCAGTGAGGAAGGGGCGAATCCTCCTGATGTTGTAGAGGAGGAGTCTGCAGGAGCGTGTGACCGATGCAATGTTTGCTGAGAACGACAGTTGGTCATCGAGGGTCACACCCAGATTCCTCACAGTCCGAGTTGGCGTCACCACGGCATCATCAATGGTGATGGACAGTCAACGGGTTCCACCTTTAGAGAACACAGTCAACGGGTTCCACCCTTACAGAACACAGTCAATGGGTTCCACCCTTACAGAACACAGTCAATGGGTTCCACCTTTAGAGAGCACAGTCAACGGGTTCCACCCTTACAGAACACAGTCAATGGGTTCCACCCTTACAGAACACAATCAATGGGTCCCACCCTTACAGAACACAGTCAACGGGTTCCACCTTTAGAGAACACAGTCAACGGGTTCCACCCTTACAGAACACAGTCAATGGGTTCCACCCTTACAGAACACAGTCAATGGGTTCCACCTTTAGAGAGCACAGTCAACGGGTTCCACCCTTACAGAACACAGTCAATGGGTTCCACCTTTAGAGAACACAGTCAACGGGTTCCACCTTTAGAGAACACAGTCAACGGGTTCCACCTTTAGAGAACACAGTCAATGGGTTCCACCTTTACAGAACACAGTCAAACTTAACCACAGACCCAGAGTCAGTAAATAGGGGTCATCAGAAGAAACTCACGTTTACCTCACACTGATTTTAATTATTGTTTAGAAATGAAAGTTTTAACCTGGTTCTTATCTGTAATTAAATTTAACCTGACACTTAAATATATTGAAGTTTGTTAAAGTGACACTTGTATTTAATAATGTTTGTTAACATGATAATTATATTTAGTAATGTTTGTTAACGTGGTACTTAGGGTTAGGGTTATATATTATGACGTTTGTTAACAGGATTGTTACCCATAATTCATTTTGTTTTGTGTGTTTGCAGCTGACAGCAGTGAACTCTGTTGTTTTCACTGTGAAGGCCGTCGATGCAGACGGAGACCTGATCAGTTACATCATTGATCAATCATCGGTAACACGTCCACATACTTCTATGTCCTGTGTCTGTCTGTGTGGACCCACCTGTCTCCTCTGTGTCTGTCTGTGTGGACCCACCTGTCTCCTCTGTGTCTGTCTGTGTGGACCCACCTGTCTCCTCTGTGTCTGTCTGTGTGGACCCACCTGTCTCCTCTGTGTCTGTCTGTGTGGACCCACCTGTCTCCTCTGTGTCTGTCTGTGTGGACCCACCTGTCTCCTCACCTGTCTCCTCACCTGTCTCCTCTGTGTCTGTCTGTGTGGACTCACCTGTGTCCTGCTACCTGCAGCCGGATCCAGAGTTCTTCAGGATCGATCTACCCAACAGTGGGAACATAGTTCTGAACAAACCTCTGGACTACGAGACCAGAACCCAGCTGCAGGTGATCATCTGGGCCCAGGTAACATGCTGACCAGGTGTTTACTGAAGGTGTAGTGGAGCGTCGTAGTCTGATGCTCGGGGCTCCCAGAGTTCAGGGTTAGTTAACTCAGAGTTTAGGGTTAGTTAATTCAGTGTTGAGCAGTTAGTTAACTCAGAGTTCAGGGTTAGTTAACTCAGAGTTCAGGGTTAGTTAACTCAGAGTTCAGGGGTTAGTTAACTCAGAGTTCAGTTCGTTAACTCAGATTTCAGAGTTTGTTAACTCAGAGTTCAGGGTTAGTTAACTCAGAGTTTGTTAACTCAGAGTTCAGGGTTAGTTAACTCAGAGTTAGTTAACTCAGAGTTCAGGGTTAGTTAACTCAGAGTTCAGAGTTTGTTTACTCAGAGTTCAGGGTTAGTTAACGCAGAGTTAGTTAATTCAGAGTTAGTTAACTCAGACTTTGTTAATGCTGCTTGTTGAAACAGGGCCCTGATGTCTTGTTTTGAAAATAAAACAGGAAGTGAACACTGTGGAGAAATCCAACACATCTGCTGTTCTGACTGTGAACATCGAGGACGGAGACGACCAGTATCCTCACTTCCTGCCCTGCACACCTGTCTCTCCAGGTGTTCCTGTCTGCATGAACCCCACCTACATCACCAACATAACACAGAAACACCAGGTAAACAAACAAACAAAACCAAGTAAACAAACAAACTAAACCAGGTAAACAAACAAACATCAGACAGAAACACCAGGTAAACAAACAAAACCAGGTAAACAAACAAAACCAGGTAGACAAACAAAACCAGGTAAACAAACAACACCATAAACCCGGGGGACCCCTACGGTTAGCAGATATATTTGTTTTCTGTTTACTTCCATTAATGTGTACTGTTAGCAGATATATTTGTTTACGTTTCAGGACACAGTTCTGGAGTTTTCTCCCGGTCCAATCAGAGCAGAGGATGGAGACAGAGGGATCAACACCTCTCTGGTCTTCAGCATCCTGTCAGGTCAGAGTTTAAACTCAACATTTAGATCATAGTCTACTTTATCAAACTATCTGAGTGTACAGCCTTTGTCATATTGAGTTTTGATAATTTGATAAATCATCAAATGTGTTATGTGTTACTTAAAAAGGAAAAAACTTGCTCTGAGTTTAATGCCTCTTCAAAGTGTTATTCTTGGGCTTTTGGGGAAGCCGAATGGTTGAGACACATTTGTAACGTGTCGTGTCATCACCGTTAAATGGATTATGGAAAAGCCTTTGCAAAATAAGTTTAAACCTAAAATGTATCGCGCTTTTTGTTGAGGGAACCATGACGATGCTAACTTCCTATTAGCCAACAAAAATACATTCTGTTGCAAACACTCTATCGCTGTCGAAGGAGCCGAGGAGTTCAGGGACCACACTGTTTATCTGTTAATCTGTGTGTCATTAGGTGGGGATCAGGGCAGGTTTGTGATCAACAACAGGACCGGTGAGATCCGGCTCACCAGAGCCATGACCGACCGTCGCCACGAGGCAAACTTCACTCTCAGCGTCATGGTAACGCTATTTCCTGTTTAGGTTTGATCTATAACAATCACTGGAGAACAGAAGGTCTGATCTACCTGTCCTGCAGGTGTGTCAGGAGGACGACCGGCTGAAGTACAGTGTGGTGTCGGTTCTGATCAGGGTTCTCAGTGAGAACACGTTCCCTCCGGTCTTCAACAGAACCACCTTTAAAGGTTTCATTGTCCAGAACTCAAGCCCCGCCTCCATCGTCACCACCTATGGGAACCAGGTGTTACAGATCCAGGCGTCGGACCGCGACTTCACTGACGTGAGAACACCTGCTTGTTTACCTGTTTCATTTCCTGTCTGACAGCAGATGAGTCATCTCTGCTGTCCAATCACAGGGCCTGAATCCAAACATCCACTACTCCATCCTTCCTCCATCTGGACTGTACCAAGTCACCAAGGGGGGGGTTCTGATCGCCAGGACGGATCAACTGCATGCCTTCGACAGACACATTCTACAGGTGAGTCTTCTTAAAGGTATCATATGGCACAATTTCCTAAAAAACAATGGACAGAATATTTACACTAATGGTTTTATTAATGTATTACTTAACTATTCCTCCAGCTATTAGACTGACCCTGTACTTTACAGAACAGTTCTGGACGATACTAATATACTAAGTTATTTATAAATATATAGACATATAAATAACTTAGTATGTTTCTATATGCAGGTTGTAGCCAGGGATGAAGAATCAGGAGAAGAAGCTTCAGCTTCAGTGGACATTGAAGTCCTGCAGAGAGGACAACCAGGTGAGGTAACTGTAGTGGTGCGTTCACTGACACTAACTCTCTCCTCTCTGTAGTCCGTCATCGTGCGTTCACTGACACTAACTCTCTCTCTACTCTCTTCAGTTCCTCGTGGTGCGTTCACTGACACTAACTCTCTCTCTACTCTCTTCAGTTCCTCGTGGTGCGTTCACAGACACTAACTCTCTCCTCACTGTAGTTCCTCATGGTGCGTTCACTGACACTAACACTCTCCTCTCTGTAGTTCCTCATGGTGCGTTCACAGACACTAACTCTCTCTCTCTTTCTGTAGTTCCTCGTGGTGCGTTCACTGACACTAACTCTCTCCTCCATGTAGTTCCTCGTGGTGCGTTCACTGACACTAACTCTCTCCTCTATGTAGTTCCTTGTAGTGCGTTCACTGACACTAACTCTCTCCTCACTGTAGTTCCTTGTGGTGCGTTCACTGACACTAACTCTCTCCTCACTGTAGTTCCTCGTGGTGCGTTCACTGACACTAACTCTCGCTCTCTCTCTGTAGTTCCTCGTGGTGCGTTCACTGACACTAACTCTCTCCTCACTGTAGTTCCTCGTGGTGCTTTCACTGACACTAACTCTCGCTCTCTCTCTGTAGTTCCTCGTGGTGCGTTCACTGACACCAACTCTCTCCTCACTGTAGTTCCTCGTGGTGCGTTCACTGACACTAACTCTCGCTCTCTCTCTGTAGTTCCTCGTGGTACGTTCACTGACACTAACTCTCTCCTCACTGTAGTTCCTCGTGGTGCTTTCACTGACATTAACTCTCGCTCTCTCTCTGTAGTTCCTCGTGGTGTGTTCACTGACACTAACTCTCGCTCTCTCTCTGTAGTTCCTCGTGGTGCGTTCACTGACACTAACTCTCTACTCTCTGTAGTTCCTCATGGTGCGTTCACTGACAACAACTCTCTCCTCTGTAGTTCCTCATGGTGCGTTCACAGACACTAACTCTCGCTCTCTCTCTGTAGTTCCTCGTGGTGCGTTCACTGACACTAACTCTCGCTCTCTCTCTGTAGTTCCTCGTGGTGCGTTCACTAACACTAACTCTCGCTCTCTCTCTGTAGTTCCTCATGGTGCGTTCCTCGTGGTGCGTTCACTGACACTAACTCTCTGTAGTTCCTCATGGTGCGTTCACTGACACTAACTCTCTGTAGTTCCTCGTGGTGCGTTCACTGACACTAACTCTCTGTAGTTCCTCATGGTGCGTTCACTGACAATAACTCTGTAGTTCCTCGTGGTGCGTTCACTGACACTAACTCTCTGTAGTTCCTCGTGGTGCGTTCACTGACACTAACTCTCTGTAGTTCCTCATGGTGCGTTCACTGACACTAACTCTCTGTAGTTCCTCGTGGTGCGTTCACTGACACTAACTCTCTCCTTCATGTAGTTCCTCGTGGTGCGTTCACTGACACTAACTCTCTGTAGTTCCTCATGGTGCGTTCACTGACACTAACTCTCTCCTCTCTGTAGTTCCTCGTGGTGCGTTCACTGACACTAACTCTCTGTAGTTCCTCGTGGTGCGTTCACTGACACTAACTCTCTGTAGTTCCTCATGGTGCGTTCACTGACACTAACTCTCTGTAGTTCCTCGTGGTGCGTTCACTGACACTAACTCTCTGTAGTTCCTCATGGTGCGTTCACAGACACTAACTCTCTGTAGTTCCTCATGGTGCGTTCACAGACACTAACTCTCTCCTCTCTGTAGTTCCTCGTGGTGCATTCACTGACACTAACTCTCTGTAGTTCCTCGTGGTGCGTTCACTGACACTAACTCTCTGTAGTTCCTCGTGGTGCGTTCACTGACACTAACTCTCTCCTTCATGTAGTTCCTCGTGGTGCGTTCATTGACACTAACTCTCTCCTCTGTGTAGTTCCTCATGGTGCCTTCACTGACACTAACTCTCTCCTTCATGTAGTTCCTCGTGGTGCGTTCACTGACACTAACTCTCTGTAGTTCCTCGTGGTGCGTTCACTGACACTAACTCTCTGTAGTTCCTCGTGGTGCGTTCACTGACACTAACTCTCTGTAGTTCCTCGTGGTGCGTTCACTGACACTAACTCTCTGTAGTTCCTCATGGTGCGTTCACTGACACTAACTCTCTGTAGTTCCTCATGGTGCGTTCACTGACACTAACTCTCTCCTTCATGTAGTTCCTCGTGGTGCGTTCACTGACACTAACTCTCTGTAGTTCCTCGTGGTGCGTTCACTGACACTAACTCTCTGTAGTTCCTCATGGTGCGTTCACTGACACTAACTCTCTGTAGTTCCTCGTGGTGCGTTCACTGACACTAACTCTCTGTAGTTCCTCGTGGTGCGTTCACTGACACTAACTCTCTGTAGTTCCTCGTGGTGCGTTCACTGACACTAACTCTCTCCTCTCTGTAGTTCCTCGTGGTGCGTTCACTGACACTAACTCTCTGTAGTTCCTCGTGGTGCGTTCACTGACACTAACTCTCTGTAGTTCCTCATGGTGCGTTCACTGACACTAACTCTCTGTAGTTCTTCGTGGTGCGTTCACTGACACTAACTCTCTGTAGTTCCTCATGGTGCGTTCACAGACACTAACTCTCTGTAGTTCCTCGTGGTGCGTTCACTGACACTAACTCTCTCCTCTCTGTAGTTCCTCATGGTGCCTTCACTGACACTAACTCTCTCCTCTCTGTAGTTCCTCGTGGTGCGTTCACTGACACTAACTCTGTAGTTCCTCATGGTGCGTTCACTGACACTAACTCTCTGTAGTTCCTCGTGGTGCGTTCACTGACACTAACTCTCTCCTTCATGTAGTTCCTCGTGGTGCGTTCACTGACACTAACTCTCTGTAGTTCCTCGTGGTGTGTTCACTGACACTAACTCTCTGTAGTTCCTCGTGGTGCGTTCACTGACACTAACTCTCTGTAGTTCCTCGTGGTGCGTTCACTGACACTAACTCTCTCCTTCATGTAGTTCCTCGTGGTGCGTTCATTGACACTAACTCTCTCCTCTGTGTAGTTCCTCATGGTGCGTTCACTGACACTAACTCTCTCCTTCATGTAGTTCCTCGTGGTGCGTTCACTGACACTAACTCTCTGTAGTTCCTCGTGGTGCGTTCACTGACACTAACTCTCTGTAGTTCCTCGTGGTGCGTTCACTGACACTAACTCTCTGTAGTTCCTCGTGGTGCGTTCACTGACACTAACTCTCTGTAGTTCCTCATGGTGCGTTCACTGACACTAACTCTCTGTAGTTCCTCGTGGTGCGTTCACTGACACTAACTCTCTCCTCTCTGTAGTTCCTCATGGTGCCTTCACTGACACTAACTCTCTCCTCTCTGTAGTTCCTCGTGGTGCGTTCACTGACACTAACTCTCTGTAGTTCCTCATGGTGCGTTCACTGACACTAACTCTCTGTAGTTCCTCGTGGTGCGTTCACTGACACTAACTCTCTCCTTCATGTAGTTCCTCGTGGTGCGTTCACTGACACTAACTCTCTGTAGTTCCTCGTGGTGCGTTCACTGACACTAACTCTCTGTAGTTCCTCATGGTGCGTTCATTGACACTAACTCTCTCCTCTCTGTAGTTCCTCGTGGTGCGTTCACTGACACCTACTCTCTGTAGTTCCTCATGGTGCGTTCACTGACACTAACTCTCTGTAGTTCCTCATGGTGCGTTCACTGACACTAACTCTCTCCTCTCTGTAGTTCCTTGTGGTGCGTTCACTGACACCTACTCTCTGTAGTTCCTCGTGGTGCGTTCACTGACACTAACTCTCTCCTTCATGTAGTTCCTCGTGGTGCGTTCACTGACACTAACTCTCTGTAGTTCCTCATGGTGCGTTCACTGACACTAACTCTCTCCTCTCTGTAGTTCCTCGTGGTGCGTTCACTGACACCTACTCTCTGTAGTTCCTCATGGTGCGTTCACTGACACTAACTCTTTGTAGTTCCTCGTGGTGCGTTCACTGACACTAACTCTCTGTAGTTCCTCGCGGTGCGTTCACTGACACTAACTCTCTGTAGTTCCTCATGGTGCGTTCACTGACACTAACTCTCTGTAGTTCCTCATGGTGCGTTCACTGACACTAACTCTCTCCTCTCTGTAGTTCCTCGTGGTGCGTTCACTGACACCTACTCTCTGTAGTTCCTCATGGTGCGTTCACTGACACTAACTCTCTGTAGTTCCTCATGGTGCGTTCACTGACACTAACTCTCTCCTTCATGTCAGACACTAACTCTCTGTAGTTCCTCATGGTGCGTTCACTGACACTAACTCTCTCCTCTCTGTAGTTCCTCGTGGTGCGTTCACTGACACCTACTCTCTGTAGTTCCTCATGGTGCGTTCACTGACACTAACTCTCTGTAGTTCCTCGTGGTGCGTTCACTGACACTAACTCTCTGTAGTTCCTCGCGGTGCGTTCACTGACACTAACTCTCTGTAGTTCCTCATGGTGCGTTCACTGACACTAACTCTCTGTAGTTCCTCGTGGTGCGTTCACTGACACTAACTCTCTGTAGTTCCTCATGGTGCGTTCACTGACACTAACTCTCTCCTCTCTGTAGTTCCTCGTGGTGCGTTCACGGAGCAGCAGATGTTTGGACATGTGGACAGCAGACTGGCCGTAGGAATCACAGCGATGGTTCTGCTGTTGTTTCTATCAGCTGTTCTGTTTCTGCTGCTTCGAACCGTGAAGAGAAGACGAGTACTGAGAAATCCTGACGAACACGAAGCTGTCTCGGTCGGAAAACATCCCCACGTGGTACGAGCTCAGCTCTTTATTTATGAATATTAATACCTTCATCACATCAACTTAAAGGTGATGATGTGCTCATTTTGATTCATTAATAATAAATAATAGTTGTTTGAATTCGTTATAAAAGCTCACTTCAGTCCATCTTAATATTCAGATTAAATGTTTCCTGAGGTGAGTTTGATGTCATGAATGTCAGTGGGAACTTCCAATGACGTGTTTCTGTTTAAGGCCTTCATCGTCTTTCACTGAAACTCTGATTCAGATGAAACAAAGAACAGAAAACATCTAGATATAATAGAATGTATGATTTTATGATGTTTCCTATTTAATTATTAGGAGCTCATGTTCAACCTCAGAATGATTTACATCAGCAATAAAAGATAAAATGATTAAACCATTAAAGCTAAAAAAGCCGTAAAAGTCCCTCGTGAAAGAGAAGAAACTCAACACAACAACTTTATTTAAATTTAATTTAAATAAAGTCGTTTACTTGGCTCTTATGAAGTAAAATTGATTTAAAATAAATACATTCAATTGAATATAAATGTAGAAAATGAATTTTAATTGATTTAAGACGAATACATTTAATAGTCTGTAAATGAAGAGACTTAACTGAAATAGATTTATCATAAATACATTTGAATTTAAACTGTTTTGGATTGACAGATGAGCTCCAGTCGACCTGAGACCTCAGTGGACGAACCGTCCTCCAGAACCAGAGCTTTCAGTCATGGACATCAGTCAGAAGGTTTCCAAGGCAGGAAGGGAGTCTACACGAGGAAACACTCTCTGCTTCCTCCTCCTTCATCATCTTCATCATCATCGTCATCATCAAACATCATCAAAGATCCTGCAGCAAGATTTCACTCTGATCTGTTTCCTGTCACAGAAACACAGAAACCCTCAGATCACATGATGTCAGAGACGGTCGACAGTCAGGTGATGACATCATAGCAGTGAAAACCGATGACAACATGAAAACCGACCAATCAGAGGAGACATTAAATGACAACATGAGAACAGACCAATCAGAGGAGACATTAAATGACAACATGAGAACAGACCAATCAGCGGAGACATTAAAGGACAACATGAGAGCCGACCAATCAGAGGAGAGATTAAAGGACAACATGAGAGCCGACCAATCAGAGGAGAGATTAAAGGACAACATGAGAGCCGACCAATCAGAGGAGAGATTAAAGGACAACATGAGAGCCGACCAATCAGAGGAGAGATTAAAGGACAACATGAGAGCCGACCAATCAGAGGAGACGTTAAAGGACTCCTAACAAGGACACATAAGAGGACACCCACATATCTCTGTAGCCAATCACAGAGCAGAAACAAATAAATCAGATTCATTTTGTTTGCTCTTTATTATTTTGTTGTCAATAACCCATTGACTCTGGTTTCTGAGCGTTTCCAGTAAGCACTGATTTATAACTTTATCTTCAGGTTTATTCATTTGACAACATTCAAAAGGCTTCATGCAGATAAATGTCTAAAATATGAGTGAATCAGATCATGTGACATCATTGAGATTCTGTTAATCTCTGATCAATAAGATAAGAGGATGTGAGGGTCTAAGGACAGAGGATGTGAGGGTCTAAGGACAGAGGAGGTGAGGGTCTAAGGACAGAGGATGTGAGGGTCTAAGGACAGAGGAGGTGAGGGTCTAAGGACAGAGGAGGTGAGGGTCTAAGGACAGAGGATGTGAGGGTGTAAGGACAGAGGAGGTGAGGGTCTAAGGACAGAGGATGTGAGGGTGTAAGGACAGAGGATGTGAGGGTCTAAGGACAGAGGATGTGAGGGTCTAAGGACAGAGGATGTGAGGGTCTAAGGACAGAGGAGGTGAGGGTCTAAGGACAGAGGATGTGAGGGTCTAAGGACAGAGGATGTGAGGGTCTAAGGACAGAGGAGGTGAGGGTGTAAGGACAGAGGATGTGAGGGTCTAAGGACAGAGGATGTGAGGGTCTAAGGACAGAGGAGGTGAGGGTCTAAGGACAGAGGAGGTGAGGGTCTAAGGACAGAGGATGTGAGGGTCTAAGGACAGAGGATGTGAGGGTCTAAGGACAGAGGATGTGAGGGTCTAAGGACAGAGGATGTGAGGGTCTAAGGACAGAGGATGTGAGGGTCTAAGGACAGAGGAGGTGAGGGTCTAAGGACAGAGGAGGTGAGGGTCTAAGGACAGAGGATGTGAGGGTCTAAGGACAGAGGAGGTGAGGGTCTAAGGACAGAGGATGTGAGGGTGTAAGGACAGAGGAGGTGAGGGTCTAAGGACAGAGGATGTGAGGGTCTAAGGACAGAGGAGGTGAGGGTCTAAGGACAGAGGAGGTGAGGGTCTAAGGACAGAGGATGTGAGGGTGTAAGGACAGAGGAGGTGAGGGTCTAAGGACAGAGGAGGTGAGGGTCTAAGGACAGAGGAGGTGAGGGTCTAAGGACAGAGGATGTGAGGGTGTAAGGACAGAGGAGGTGAGGGTGTAAGGACAGAGGAGGTGAGGGTCTAAGGACAGAGGATGTGAGGGTGTAAGGACAGAGGATGTGAGGGTGTAAGGACAGAGGAGGTGAGGGTCTAAGGACAGAGGATGTGAGGGTCTAAGGACAGAGGATGTGAGGGTCTAAGGACAGAGGATGTGAGGGTCTAAGGACAGAGGATGTGAGGGTGTAAGGACAGAGGATGTGAGGGTCTAAGGACAGAGGATGTGAGGGTGTAAGGACAGAGGATGTGAGGGTGTAAGGACAGAGGATGTGAGGGTGTAAGGACAGAGGATGTGAGGGTGTAAGGACAGAGGATGTGAGGGTCTAAGGACAGAGGATGTGAGGGTGTAAGGACAGAGGATGTGAGGGTGTAAGGACAGAGGATGTGAGGGTCTAAGGACAGAGGATGTGAGGGAAGGACAGAGGATGTCTCATGTGTACAGATTGTAAAGCCCTCTGAGGCAAATTTGTAATTTGTGATTCTGGGCTCTACAAAATAAACTGAATTGAATTGAATTGACTGATGAGAAGTCTCTTTCTCTACACTGACTGATGAGAAGTCTCTTTCTCTACACTGACTGATGAGAAGTCTCTTTCTCTACACTGACTGATGAGAAGTCTCTTTCTCTACACTGACTGATGAGAAGTCTCTTTCTTCACACTGAATGATGAGAAGTCTCTTTCTTTACACTGACTGATGAGAAGTCTCTTTCTTCACACTGACTGATGAGAAGTCTCTTTCTTTACATTGAATGATGAGAAGTCTCTTTCTTCACACTGACTGATGAGAAGTCTCTTTCTTTACATTGAATGATGAGAAGTCTCTTTCTTTACACTGACTGATGATAAGTCTCTTTCTTCACACTGAATGATGAGAAGTCTCTTTCTTTACATTGAATGATGAGAAGTCTGTTTCTCTACACTGACTGATGAGAAGTCTCTTTCTTCACACTGACTGATGAGAAGTCTCTTTCTTCACACTGACTGATGAGAAGTCTCTTTCTTCACACTGACTGATGAGAAGTCTCTTTCTTTACATTGAATGATGAGAAGTCTCTTTCTCTACATTGAATGATGAGAAGTCTCTTTCTTCACACTGACTGATGAGAAGTCTCTTTCTTCACACTGACTGATGAGAAGTCTCTTTCTTTACATTGAATGATGAGAAGTCTCTTTCTTCACACTGACTGATGAGAAGTCTCTTTCTCTACACTGACTGATGAGAAGTCTCTTTCTTTACATTGAATGATGAGAAGTCTCTTTCTTCACACTGACTGATGAGAAGTCTCTTTCTCTACACTGACTGATGAGAAGTCTCTTTCTTTACATTGAATGATGAGAAGTCTCTTTCTTCACACTGACTGATGAGAAGTCTCTTTCTTCACACTGACTGATGAGAAGTCTCTTTCTTCACACTGACTGATGAGAAGTCTCTTTCTTTACATTGAATGATGAGAAGTCTCTTTCTTCACACTGACTGATGAGAAGTCTCTTTCTTCACACTGACTGATGAGAAGTCTCCTTCTTTACACAACATTATGTCTGGTATCCAGCCTTCATCATAACTGAACTCATGACCTGCTGTTTCACCGTGTGAGGTGATTCTAAAAGGAACCGATCAGCATCGAACACCCGACACATTCTGATTCTGTTTTGGTAAAAGAAATGTAACTAATAACCTGAAATTCACAACAAACACAGCCTGTTTTAAATATGAGGTTTGTTATTAAAACAACAACAAACAAACATTATGAAACAGTTTAAATATGATGTTTATTATTAAAGTGCTGAAACAAATACAAACAGCACAAAGCGTATTCTATCAAAACAAAGGTCTCTTAAGAAATGTAAAGTTAGTTGCTTTTATTTAGTTAGGCTTGTTTTTTTATGATGCAGAGATTATTTAGATGATAAAGATTATCAGTTTCCTGAAAATGAAACAAACATTAGTTTCAGTGTTGAGCGGAAGGAAGGGAGGAACCTGAAGAACTTCAAAACTGTCAAAACACCTGCAACACTCCGGAAACTACCGGAAACACCTTCACAATAAAACACTGGGACTCATTCTGTACACGATCCACTGATGAACTTTATTTTGATTAAATGTTCTATTTAAAACACAGTAAAAACTACAATCTGTAACAACAGAAATACATCAAATTATTGATCAAGAGCTGATTTAAAAACATCAAATTATTGATCAAGAGCTGATTTCTTCTAAAGTTAAAATGAAGTATGCAAGTAGCCTCCCGACGTTTTACTGCAGTATGTTCTACCTCTATATGTGTGTATCTAGTAGTACTGGTCGTAGTAGAAGCAGTATTCTTTATTTGATGTTATATTTAAGCATATATGTGTGTATCTAGTAGTACTGGTCGTAGTATAGCAGTAGTATAGCAGTAGAAGTAGTATTCTTTATTTGTTGTCAGACTTCATTGTATTTCAGTGACTGGAGCTTATATTTTATCTCTGACTGGAGCTTTTATTTTGTCTCTGACAGGAAGCAGTACTCTTTATTTGGGGGCTTTTATTTTGTCTCTGACAGGAAGTAGTACTCTTTATTTGGGGCTTTTATTTTGTCTCTGACAGGAAGCAGTACTCTGGATTTGGGGCTTTTATTTTGTCTCTGACAGGAAGCAGTACTCTTTATTTGGGGCTTTTATTTTGTCTCTGACAGGAAGCAGTACTCTGTATTTGGGGCTTTTATTTTGTCTCTGACAGGAAGCAGTACTCTGTATTTGGGGCTTTTATTTTGTCTCTGACAGGAAGCAGTACTCTTTATTTGGGGCTTTTATTTTGTCTCTGACAGGAAGCAGTACTCTGTATTTGGGGCTTTTATTTTGTCTCTGACAGGAAGCAGTACTCTGTATTTGGGGCTTTTATTTTGTCTCTGACAGGAAGCAGTACTCTGTATTTGGGGCTTTTATTTTGTCTCTGACAGGAAGCAGTACTCTGTATTTGGGGCTTTTATTTTGTCTCTGACAGGAAGCAGTACTCTTTATTTGGGGCTTTTATTTTGTCTCTGACAGGAAGCAGTACTCTGTATTTGGGGCTTTTATTTTGTCTCTGACAGGAAGCAGTACTCTGTATTTGGGGCTTTTATTTTGTCTCTGACAGGAAGCAGTACTCTGTATTTGGGGCCATTTTGTCTCTGACAGGAACAGGACTCGGGAACAGGACTTCAGTTCCTGATCAACGACCAGGAACAGGAGGGACCAGGACCAGGACAGGACCGGGAACAGGACCAGGACCAGGACCAGGACCAGGACCAGGACCAGGACCAGGACCAGGACCGGGACCAGGACCGGGTGAGTCCAGTTACACTCACTACTCACACGACTACGTACACCCACACACGCGTCCGCCGGATAGAGGAGCCGGTTCATCCCCCGGAGACGTTGAGCGTGTTTCTGCTTTACCACGTCAGGTAGACCTCTGGACCCGGTCCCCTCTGGACCCGGTCCCTCTGGACCCGGTCCCCTCTGGACCCGACCGGACCCGGTCCCCTCTGGACCCGGTCCCCTCTGGACCCGACCGGACCCGGTCCCCTCTGGACCCGGTCCCCTCTGGTCCCTTCTGGTCTCGTGACTCAACGACTTCACAAAACTTTTAAGGAACAAAAACACAGAAATCAGAGGAACGTTCCTTTAGTTCCTTTAGTTCCTGTTGTTCCTTTAGTTCCTGTTGTTCCTTTAGTTCCTGTTGTTCCTGTTGTTCCTTTAGTTCCTTCAGTTCCTTTAGTTCCTTTAGTTCCTTTAGTTCCTGTTGTTCCTGTTGTTCCTTTAGTTCCTGTTGTTCCTGTTGTTCCTGTTGTTCCTTTAGTTCCTGTTGTTCCTTTAGTTCCTTTAGTTCCTTTAGTTCCTGTTGTTCCTTTAGTTCCTTTAGTTCCTGTTGTTCCTTTAGTTCCTGTTGTTCCTTTAGTTCCTGTTGTTCCTTTAGTTCCTTTAGTTCCTGTTGTTCCTTTAGTTCCTTTAGTTCCTGTTGTTCCTTTAGTTCCTTTAGTTCCTTTAGTTCCTGTTGTTCCTTTAGTTCCTTTAGTTCCTGTTGTTCCTGTTGTTCCTTTAGTTCCTTTAGTTCCTGTTGTTCCTTTAGTTCCTGTTGTTCCTTTAGTTCCTGTTGTTCCTGTTGTTCCTTTAGTTCCTGTTGTTCCTTTAGTTCCTTTAGTTCCTTTAGTTCCTTTGTTGTTCCTTTGTTCCTTTAGTTCCTGTTGTTCCTTTAGTTCCTTTAGTTCCTTTAGTTCCTGTTGTTCCTTTAGTTCCTTTAGTTCCTGTTGTTCCTTTAGTTCCTTTAGTTCCTTTAGTTCCTTTAGTTCCTGTTGTTCCTTTAGTTCCTGTTGTTCCTTTAGTTCCTGTTGTTCCTTTAGTTCCTTTAGTTCCTGTTGTTCCTTTAGTTCCTTTAGTTCCTTTAGTTCCTGTTGTTCCTTTAGTTCCTTTAGTTCCTGTTGTTCCTGTTGTTCCTTTAGTTCCTGTTGTTCCTTTAGTTCCTTCCTTTAGTTCCTTTAGTTCCTTTAGTTCCTTTAGTTCCTGTTCCTTTAGTTCCTTTAGTTCCTTTAGTTCCTTTAGTTCCTGTTGTTCCTTTAGTTCCTTTGTTCCTTTGTTCCTGTTGTTCCTTTAGTTCCTGTTGTTCCTTTAGTTCCTTTAGTTCTTTAGTTCCTTTAGTTCCTTTAGTTCCTTTAGTTCCTGTTGTTCCTTTAGTTCCTTTAGTTCCTGTTGTTCCTTTAGTTCCTTTAGTTCCTGTTGTTCCTTTAGTTCCTTTAGTTCCTGTTGTTCCTTTAGTTCCTTTAGTTCCTTTGTTCCTTTAGTTCCTTTAGTTCCTTTAGTTCCTTTAGTTCCTTTGTTCCTTTAGTTCCTTTAGTTCCTTTAGTTCCTTTAGTTCCTTTAGTTCCTTTAGTTCCTGTTGTTCCTTTAGTTCCTGTTGTTCCTTTAGTTCCTGTTGTTCCTTTAGTTCCTTTAGTTCCTGTTTGTTCCTTTAGTTCCTTTTTGTTCCTTTGTTCCTGTTGTTCCTGTTGTTCCTTTGTTCCTTTGTTCCTTTAGTTCCTTTAGTTCCTTTAGTTCCTGTTGTTCCTTTAGTTCCTTTAGTTCCTGTTGTTCCTTCAGTTCCTTTAGTTCCTGTTGTTCCTTTAGTTCCTGTTGTTCCTTTAGTTCCTGTTAGTTCCTTTAGTTCCTTTAGTTCCTTTGTTCCTTTAGTTCCTTTAGTTCCTTTAGTTCCTTTAGTTCCTTTAGTTCCTTTAGTTCCTTTAGTTCCTGTTAGTTCCTTTAGTTCCTTTGTTCCTTTGTTCCTTTAGTTCCTTTTGTTCCTTTAGTTCCTGTTGTTCCTTTAGTTCCTGTTGTTCCTGTTGTTCCTTTAGTTCCTTCAGTTCCTTTAGTTCCTTTAGTTCCTGTTGTTCCTTTAGTTCCTTTAGTTCCTGTTGTTCCTGTTGTTCCTGTTGTTCCTTTAGTTCCTGTTGTTCCTGTTGTTCCTTTAGTTCCTTTAGTTCCTGTTGTTCCTTTAGTTCCTTTAGTTCCTTTGTTCCTTTGTTCCTTTGTTCCTTTGTTCC